>NW_028270165.1:72857797-73073152 GCF_037043375.1 Chiloscyllium plagiosum
CCACTCTCTTTCTCTCTCTCTATTTCTCTCTCCCCCCAGCCCTCTGCACAAGAGAATGTAACATTGAAGTTCTGGGTTCCGTGAGGCCCATTCACCTCCTGACCTCACCATAGCCTTGGCTCAAACATGGGCAAAAAGAGCTGACCTCCACAGGGTGAGGGGAGAGTGGCATAATTCGGCCGAGTGTGGCAGAACTGGGGGTGGGGGTAAACTCTGCGGTGGGCTGGGCTCACACCTGGAACGTGGGTAGACGGTCGTGGTTGCTGGGAGGGTCAGTCACCTCACCCTCCAGGAGCAGCTCTGCAGGAGCCCCCTCAGGGATAGTGTCCCAGGGCCCCCCCCCCAACCACCTTCAGCTGCTCCATCACTGACCTCCCCTCCCTCAGAAGGTCAGGAGTGAGGGGGATGCTCGCCGATGGTCTTACAGTGTGTTCAGCACCACTCGCCACTCCTCAGATACTGAAGCGATCCACGTCTAAATGCAGCAGGACCCGGACAATACCCAGACGTCGGCTGTGACAAGCGGCAAGCAACGTCCGCGCCACACAAATGCCAGGCTGTGACCATCACCAATGAGAGGGAGATGGCACGGGGCAGGATGACAGTGGAGCATACGGACACACAAGATGGCCGCTGAGCCATCAGTTGGCCAACATGACACACAAGATGGCCGCCGGATCACAGTATGGAGAGACAGCACTGCCTGGGGCCACCAGAGTAGCAGCACAATGCACTCGTAACCCAGCTGATTAGCTCAAGGTGGGTGGGGGAGGGAATACACATGAATAACGAACACTGCCCGCAGCCAACACCTCTAACAGAAACGCTAACAGCTTGATACAGACTCAGTACGAAATGCTAATAGCCAGGGCTTCTTAGGAAGAGCGATTAGCCCCCAGTACCACAGCAACGGACGTCCGCGCAGACGTTGAAACTGACAATGTCTGCGCTGGAACTGACAACGACGGCGCTGAAATTAACAAAGGCTGCGCTGGAACTGCTGTAGACTGTATCGAAACTATCAACGATTCTGCAATGATTGCCGGAAACGAACCATGTTACCGAGGCAAGAACGTCATCACTGACCTACTGTACCACATGATGTGTAAAAGTTCCCTGACGTGTGCACAGGGTCGAGAGAAGACGCGCAGCGACACTCTCGCTCTCCCCGGAGCCCCGGTATTTCCTTGCACAATAAACTCTGAGGCTGATGATTTTCCCCTCAACACCAACAAGAGACAATTATCCACCGCCCCTTGGCATTCAATGATGTTATCATCACTGACTACCAACATCCTCGGGGGGAGGGGGTTACCGTTGACCGGAAACCGAACGCAGATCCAGCCCCGTATAAACCCAGTGGCTACAAGAGCAGGGAATCCTGCAGCGATTCACTCCCCTCCCGACTCTCTAATCCCTCCAACAAAGCCCTGTCCCACCATCGACAAGGTACAAGTCAGGAGGGGGGAGGGAATACTCCCCGCTTGCCCCTGGATTGGTGAGGGAGGGGGGTTGGGGGCAGCTCCGACAACACTCGAGAAGCTTCACACCTCCGAGGGACAGAGCAGCCCCGTCCCCACTCCCCGCTCGATTGGCCCCACACCCACAAACCCGCCGGCGACCCTCACTCACCATGTAGCCGGTGACGGGAGCTTCAGGGGGGGCGACACGCAGCCCCTGCTGCAGGATGCTGACCCAGTTGGAAAGGCGGGATCCATGCCACAGGAGTTGCCTAGGAGAGACAGACAGAGGCTGCGTCTTCGAGTGCCGGGAATGTCGGCGAGCGGCCAGGGCACGCGCTAGGGAAGTGGAGGGGGGGTCCGAGCTACAACAGCAAGACAATCCGGGTTCGGGGGACGGGGACGGAACTTGCGCTGGGATCGGGGCTTCTGCTGAGGCCTTCGCTGGCTGCGTGGGGATTTGAGTTATCATGGAATTCCCACGGTGTAGAAACAGACCATTTGGCCCAACAGATCCACACTGACCCTCTGAAAAGAAACCCACCCAGACCCATTCCCTTACCCTATTACTCTACAAATACAGCTGACTAATCCACCCTAACCTGCACATCCCTGGGCACTATGGGTAATGTAACATGGCCAATCCACCCTAACCTGCACATCCCTGGGCACTATGGGTAATTTAGCACGGCCAATCCACCCTAACCTGCACATCCCTGGGCACTATGGGTAATGTAACATGGCCAATCCACCCTAACCTGCACATCCCTGGGCACTATGGGTAATTTAGCACGGCCAATCCACCCTAACCTGCACATCCCTGGGCACTATGGGTAATTTAGCACGGCCAATCCACCCTAACCTGCACATCCCTGGGCACTATGGGTAATGTAACATGGCCAATCCACCCAAACCTGCACATCCCTGGGCACTATGGGTAATTTAGCATGACCAATTTACCGAAAATATATACCTTTGGATTGTGGGAAGAAACCGGAGCACCCGGAGGAAACCCACGCTGACACGGGGGACTCCACACAGACAGTTGCCCACGGGTGGAATCGAACCGGCGTCCCGAATGCCCTGAGGCAGCATCTCTAACCACTGAGCCAATGTGCCGCCCCGGTGGGTGGAGGATGTATCTTTGGAGGCTAATGCAGCAATGTTCAGACATCGCCACGGGGAATGGCTACGGATCCTGAGTAAAGCTGCAACCCTCCTGGGCTGCGAGACTCCACGAAGGAACGCAGGAAGTAGGACGAGGAATGGACCCCTTCCCCCCGACCGTTGGACAAGACGGGGCCTGATCCGACCTCACCCAGCACAACCTTCCTGCCTGTTCCTCCCTCGACCGCATCCCGTGTGCCAAACCCCCCTCCCCGCTCGCTCTCCGGGGAAAACAATTCCACAGACCCCACTGACGGAAGAACACGTTCCTCGTCTCCCTCTCCAATGGGGACACCCAACCTCCCCTTGTTTTCAAACTGCATGGCCCCCCACCCACGTCATGGGGAGGGGGTGACATCCGCTCAGCACCCGTCCTGTCGAACCCACTACCCCTCCCAGGATCTGTTTTGATCAGGTCTCCCCTCACCCTCCCTGAACCACTGAGGTCCCAAACTTGCTCCTGGGACAAACTCCCGCCAACTCAGGGGGTCGACCCAGGAGACATTCCCTGACGTGAGTGCACCTGATGATATCCAAACCTGTAGGCTCTGCCTGGGACTCTGTCTCAGCAGACTGCACTACCCTGTTTGGATAAAACTGGGCTCCCGCAGCAAGGGTCTCCCGACCACTAGACTGACTATATACCAGCTCCATCAGTATTTTCATATCACCTTCATTCATGAGCCACAATATCCAGATCAGTCTGCCCGCTTACTGCCGTCTCTGGGATGTAACACAGGAATCAAAGAACAGATATCACCCTGAAAGGGAGAGAGGGGACTGAGAGACACCAGTCAGTGTACAGATATCTCCCTGAGAGAGAGAGAGGGGACTGAGAGACACCAGTCAGTGTACAGATATCTCCCTGAGAGAGAGGGGACTGAGAGACACCAGTCAGTGTACAGATATATCCCTGAGGGAGAGAGGGGACTGAGAGACACCAGTCAGTGTACAGATATCTCCCTGAGAGAGAGAGGGGACTGAGAGACACCAGTCAGTGTACAGATATCTCCCTGAGAGAGAGAGGGGACTGAGAGACACCAGTCAGTGTACAGATATCTCCCTGAGAGAGAGAGAGGGGACTGAGAGACACCAGTCAGTGTACAGATATCTCCCTGAGAGAGAGGGGACTGAGAGACACCAGTCAGTGTACAGATATCTCCCTGAGGGAGAGAGAGGACTGAGAGACACCAGTCAGTGTACAGATATCTCCCTGAGAGAGGGGGGACTGAGAGACACCAGTCAGTGTACAGATATCTCCCTGAGGGAGAGGGGACTGAGAGACACCAGTCAGTGTACAGATATCTCCCTGAGGGAGAGAGAGGGGACTGAGAGACACCAGTCAGTGTACAGATATCTCCCTGAGAGAGGGGGGACTGAGAGACACCAGTCAGTGTACAGATATCTCCCTGAGAGAGAGAGAGGGGACTGAGAGACACCAGTCAGTGTACAGATATCTCCCTGAGAGAGGGGGGACTGAGAGACACCAGTCAGTGTACAGATATCTCCCTGAGGGAGAGGGGACTGAGAGACACCAGTCAGTGTACAGATATCTCCCTGAGGGAGAGGGGACTGAGAGACACCAGTCAGTGTACAGATATCTCCCTGAGAGAGAGAGAGGGGACTGAGAGACACCAGTCAGTGTACAGATATCTCCCTGAGAGAGAGAGAGAGGGGACTGAGAGACACCAGTCAGTGTACAGATATCTCCCTGAGAGAGGGGGGACTGAGAGACACCAGTCAGTGTACAGATATCTCCCTGAGAGAGAGAGAGGGGACTGAGAGACACCAGTCAGTGTACTGATATCTCCCTGAGAGAGAGAGAGAGGGGACTGAGAGACACCAGTCAGCGTACAGATATCACCCTGAGAGAGAGAGAGAGGGGACTGAGAGACACCAGTCAGTGTACAGATATCTCCCTGAGAGAGAGAGAGGGGACTGAGAGACACCAGTCAGTGTACAGATATCTCCCTGAGAGAGAGGGGACTGAGAGACACCAGTCAGTGTACAGATATCTCCCTGAGAGAGACAGGGGACTGAGAGACACCAGTCAGTGTACAGATATCTCCCTGAGAGAGAGGGGACTGAGAGACACCAGTCAGTGTACAGATATCTCCCGGAGAGAGAGAGGGGACTGAGAGATACCAGTCAGTGTACAGATATCTCCCTGAGAGGGAGAGAGAGAGAGGGGACTGAGAGACACCAGTCATTGTGCAGATATCTCCCGGAGAGAGAGAGCGGACTGAGAGACACCAGTCAGTGTACAGATATCTCCCTGAGAGAGAGAGAGAGGGGACTGAGAGACACCAGTCAGTGTACAGATATCTCCCTGAGAGAGAGAGAGAGAGGGGACTGAGAGACACCAGTCATTGTACAGATATCTCCCGGAGAGAGAGAGGGGACTGAGAAACACCAGTCAGTGTACAGATATCTCCCGGAGAGAGAGAGGGGACTGAGAGACACCAGTCAGTGTACAGATATCTCCCTGAGAGAGAGAGAGGGGACTGAGAGACACCAGCCAGTGTACAGATATCTCCCTGAGAGAGAGAGAGGGGACTGAGAGACACCAATCAGTGTACAGATATCTCCCTGAGAGAGAGGGGACTGAGAGACACCAGTCAGTGTACAGATATCTCCCTGAGAGAGGGGGGACTGAGAGACACCAGTCAGTGTACAGATATCTCCCTGAGAGAGAGGGGACTGAGAGACACCAGTCAGTGTACAGATATCACCCTGAGAGAGAGAGGGGACTGAGAGACACCAGTCAGTGTACAGATATCTCCCTGAGAGAGGAGGGACTGAGACACACCAGTCAGTGTACAGATATCTCCCGGAGAGAGAGAGGGGACTGAGAGACACCAGTCAGTGTACAGATATCTCTGTGAGGGAGAGAGAGGGGACTGAGAGACACCAGTCAGTGTACAGATATCTCCCTGAGAGAGAGAGAGGGGACTGAGAGACACCAGTCAGTGTACAGATATCTCCCTGAGAGAGAGGGGACTGAGAGACACCAGTCAGTGTACAGATATCTCCCTGAGGGAGAGGGGACTGAGAGACACCAGTCAGTGTACAGATATCTCCCTGAGAGAGAGGGGACTGAGAGACACCAGTCAGTGTACAGATATCTCCCTGAGGGAGAGAGGGAACTGAGAGACACCAGTCAGTGTACAGATATCTCCCTGAGAGAGAGGGGACTGAGAGACACCAGTCAGTGTACAGATATCTCCCTGAGAGAGAGGGGACTGAGAGACACCAGTCAGTGTACAGATATCTCCCTGAGTGAGGGAGAGGGGACTGAGAGACACCAGTCAGTGTACAGATATCTCCCTGAGGGAGAGAGGGAACTGAGAGACACCAGTCAGTGTACAGATATCTCCCTGAGGGAGAGAGAGGGGACTGAGAGACACCAGTCAGTGTACAGATATCTCCCTGAGAGAGAGAGGGGGGACTGAGAGACACCAGTCAGTGTACAGATATCTCCCTGAGGGAGAGGGGACTGAGAGACACCAGTCAGTGTACAGATATCTCCCTGAGGGAGAGGGGACTGAGAGACACCAGTCAGTGTACAGATATCTCCCTGAGGGAGAGAGGGACTGAGAGACACCAGTCAGTGTACAGATATCTCCTTGAGAGAGAGAGGGGACTGAGAGACACCAGTCAGTGTACAGATATCTCCCTGAGGGAGAGGGGACTGAGAGACACCAGTCAGTGTACAGATATCTCCCTGAGAGAGAGGGGGGACTGAGAGACACCAGTCAGTGTACAGATATCTCCCTGAGAGAGAGGGGGGACTGAGAGACACCAGTCAGTGTACAGATATCTCCCTGAGGGAGAGGGGACTGAGAGACACCAGTCAGTGTACAGATATCTCCCTGAGGGAGAGGGGACTGAGAGACACCAGTCAGTGTACAGATATCTCCCTGAGGGAGAGGGGACTGAGAGACACCAGTCAGTGTACAGATATCTCCCTGAGAGAGAGGGGGGACTGAGAGACACCAGTCAGTGTACAGATATCTCCCTGAAAGAGAGGGGACTGAGAGACACCAGTCAGTGTACAGATATCTCCCTGAAAGAGAGGGGACTGAGAGACACCAGTCAGTGTACAGATATCTCCCTGAGAGAGAGGGGACTGAGAGACACCAGTCAGTGTACAGATATCTCCCTGAGAGAGAGAGGGGACTGAGAGACACCAGTCAGTGTACAGATATCTCCCTGAGGGAGAGGGGGGACTGAGAGACACCAGTCAGTGTACAGATATCTCCCTGAGAGAGAGGGGACTGAGAGACACCAGTCAGTGTACAGATATCTCCCTGAGAGAGAGAGGGGACTGAGAGACACCAGTCAGTGTACAGATATCTCCCTGAGAGAGAGAGGGGACTGAGAGACACCAGTCAGTGTACAGATATCTCCCTGAGAGAGAGGGGACTGAGAGACACCAGTCAGTGTACAGATATCTCCCTGAGAGAGAGAGAGGGGACTGAGAGACACCAGTCAGTGTACAGATATCTCCCTGAGAGAGAGGGGACTGAGAGACACCAGTCAGTGTACAGATATCTCCCTGAGGGAGAGGGGACTGAGAGACACCAGTCAGTGTACAGATATCTCCCTGAGAGAGAGAGAGGGGACTGAGAGACACCAGTCAGTGTACAGATATCTCCCTGAGGGAGAGGGGGGGGTGACTAAGGGACACCAGTCAGTGTAACTTGGTAATGGCTGCTGCGTTGCTGGACCACCGGGAATACAGCCCACCTGTTTGCCAGGTTTGTGCGGAAAACAGCAGCCTCCCCGGCCTTGTCCACCTCGAAAACCTCCAGCAGCTTCATGGTGTAGTCGTTGTGGGTGGCCGCGTGTGTGGACTGCAGGCTCTTCTCGATCACCTGGAGGGGTGGGGGAAAGAAGCGGGTATCACTCAACGCTCGGCTGCACCGGCACCCCCCCCCCCCTCCCCGAACCGACTGTTACACCTCTGGGGGGCGGCACTCCTGAGTCGGGGATGGGACAGATCCCATCACACCGAGGGACCCCGCCACGCGACCTTGTGCATTCCAGCCACCCTCGCGGTGAGAATGGGACCCCCGCCCCCGCCCCTCCCCCCGCCGAGCCTGTTCCGGGTGGTGAGGTGGAACCGTAAGAGTGATCCGCTCTGTCTCTGCCCCGGCAGTGTTGGGCGTGGTTGGGGTCCGCGGTCTCGCCCCTGGGCTCACGACCTGTAGACCACCTCCCGGACATGGGGCACAGCGCCATTTGCCGTTTCGGAGGGCAGCAGCTCCTGGGAGAGCCAAGACACACAGGGGGCCACCTCCGCCGGGGGTCCCATCAATGGGCAATTGGGAGTGTTTGATCTAACCCCGTGCTGTTCCTGTCCCTGGGATGGGGGGGACAGTGTAGAGGGAGCTTTACTCTGTATCTAACCCCGTGCTGTCCCTGTCCCTGGGAGTGTTTGATGGGGGGTCAGTGTAGAGTGAGCTTTACTCTGTATCTAACCCTGTGCTGTCCCTGTCCCTGGGATGGGGGGGACAGTGTAGAGGGAGCTTTACTCTGGATCTAACCCCGTGCTGTCCCTGTCCCTGGGATGGGGGGGACAGTGTAGAGGGACCTTTACTCTGTATCTAACCCCGTGCTGTCCCTGTCCCTGGGATGGGGGGACAGTGTAGAGGGAGCTTTACTCTGTATCTAACCCCGTGCTGTCCCTGTCCCTGGGATGGGGGCGGACAGTGTAGAGGGAGCTTTACTCTGTATCTAACCCCGTGCTGTCCCAGTCCCTAGGATGGGGGGACAGTGTAGAGGGAGCTTTACTCTGTATCTAACCCTGTGCTGTCCCTGTCCCTGGGATGGGGGGGACAGTGTAGAGGGAGCTTTACTCTGGATCTAACCCCGTGCTGTCCCTGTCCCTGGGGGTGTTTGATGGGGGGACAGTGTAGAGAGAGCTTTACTCTGGATCTAACCCCGTGCTGTCCCTGTCCCTGGGGGTGTTTGATGGGGGGGACAGTGTAGAGGGAGCTTTACTCTGTATCTAACCCCGTGCTGTCCCTGGGATGGGGGGGACAGTGTACAGGAAGCTTTACTCTGTATCTAACCCCGTGCTGTCCCTGTCCCTGGGATGGGGGGGACAGTGTAGAGAGAGCTTTACTCTGTATCTAACCCCGTGCTGTCCCTGTCCCTGGGATGGGCGGGGACAGTGTAGAGAGAGCTTTACTCTGGATCTAACCCCGTGCTGTCCCTGTCTCTGTGAGTGTTTGATGGGGGGGACAGTGCAGAGAGAGCTTTACTCTGGATCTAACTCCGTGCTGTCCCTGTCTCTGGGATGGGGGGGGGACAGTGTAGAGAGAGCTTTACTCTGTATCTAACCCCGTGCTGTCCCTGTCCCTGGGATGGGGGGGATAGTGTAGAGGGAGCTTTACTCTGTATCTAACCCCGTGCTGTCCCTGTCTCTGGGAGTGTTTGATGGGGGGGACAGTGTAGAGAGAGCTTTACTCTGGATCTAACCCCGTGCTGTCCCTGTCTCTGGGATTGGGGGGACAGTGCAGAGAGAGCTTTACTCTGTATCTAACCCCGTGCTGTCCCTGTCCCTGGGATGGGGAGGACAGTGTAGAGGAAGCTTAACTCTGTATCTCACCCCGTGCTGTCCCTGTCCCTGGGATGTGGGGGACAGTGTAGAGAGAGCTTTACTCTGGATCTAACCCCGTGCTGTCCCTGTCTCTGGGATGGGGGGGACAGTGTAGAGAGAGCTTTACTCTGGATCTAACCCTGTGCTGTCCCTGTCTCTGGGATGGGGGGGGACAGTGCAGAGAGAGCTTTACTCTGTATCTAACCCCGTGTTGTCCCTGTCCCTGGGATGGGGGGACAGTGTAGAGAGAGCTTTACTCTGGATCTAACCCTGTGCTGTCCCTGTCTCTGGGATGGGGGGGGACAGTGCAGAGAGAGCTTTACTCTGTATCTAACCCCGTGTTGTCCCTGTCCCTGGGATGGGGGGACAGTGTAGAGGAAGCTTAAATCTGTATCTAACCCCGTGCTGTGCCTGTCCCTGGGATGGGGGGGACAGTGTAGAGGAAGCTTTACTCTGTATCTAACCCCGTGCTGTCCCTGTCTCTGGGAATGTTTGATGGGGGGGACAGTGTAGAGAGAGCATTACTCTGTATCTAACCCCGTGCTGTCCCTGTCCCTGGGATGGGGGTGACAGTGTAGAAGGAGCTTTACTCTGTATCTAACCCCGTGCTGTCCCTGTCTCTGGGATGGGGGGGACAGTGTAGAGGGAGCTTTACTCTGTATCTAACCCCGTGCTGTCCCTGGGGGTGTGTGATGAGGGACAGTGTAGAGGGAGCTTTACTCTGGATCTAACCCTGTGCTGTCCCTGTCTCTGGGATGGGGGGGGACAGTGCAGAGAGAGCTTTACTCTGTATCTAACCCCGTGTTGTCCCTGTCCCTGGGATGGGGGGACAGTGTAGAGGAAGCTTAAATCTGTATCTAACCCCGTGCTGTCCCTGTCCCTGGGATGGGGAGACAGTGTAGAGGGAGCTTTACTCTGTATCTAACCCCGTGCTGTCCCTGGGGGTGTGTGATGAGGGACAGTGTAGAGGGAGCTTTACTCTGTATCTAACCCCGTGCTGTCCCTGTCTCTGGGATTGGGGGGACAGTGCAGAGAGAGCTTTACTCTGTATCTTACCCCGTGCTGTCCCTGTCCCTGGGATGGGGAGGACAGTGTAGAGGGAGCTTTACTCTGTATCTAACCCCGTGCTGTCCCTGGGGGTGTGTGATGAGGGACAGTGTAGAGGGAGCTTTACTCTGTATCTAACCCCGTGCTGTCCCTGTCCCTGGGAGTGTTTGATGGGGGACAGTGTAGAGAGAGCTTTACTCTGTATCTAACCCCGTGCTGTCCCTGTCCCTGGGAGTGTTTGATGGGGGGACAGTGTAGAGGGAGCTTTACTCTGTATCTAACCCCGTGCTGTCCCTGTCCCTGGGAGTGTTTGATGGGGGGGACAGTGTAGAGGGAGCTTTACTCTGTATCTAACCCCGTGCTGTCCCTGTCCCTGTGAGTGTTTGATGGGGGGGACAGTGTAGAGGAAGCTTTACTCTGTATCTAACCCCGTGCTGTCCCTGTCCCTGTGAGTGTTTGATGGGGGGACAGTGTAGAGGAAGCTTTACTCTGTATCTAACCCCATGCTGTCCCTGTCCCTGGGAGTGTTTGATGGGGGGACAGTGTAGAGGGAGCTTTACTCTGTATCTAACCCCATGCTGTCCCTGTCCCTGGGAGTGTTTGATGGGGGGACAGTGCAGAGGAAGCTTTACTCTGTATCTAACCCCATGCTGTCCCTGTCCCTGGGAGTGTTTGATGGGGGGACAGTGTAGAGGGAGCTTTACTCTGTATCTAACCCCGTGCTGTCCCTGTCCCTGGGAGTGTTTGATGGGGGGACAGTGTAGAGGGAGCTTTACTCTGTATCTAACCCCGTGCTGTCCCTGGGGGTGTGTGATGAGGGACAGTGTAGAGGGAGCTTTACTCTGGATCTAACCCTGTGCTGTCCCTGTCTCTGGGATGGGGGGGGACAGTGCAGAGAGAGCTTTACTCTGTATCTAACCCCGTGTTGTCCCTGTCCCTGGGATGGGGGGACAGTGTAGAGGAAGCTTAAATCTGTATCTAACCCCGTGCTGTCCCTGTCCCTGGGATGGGGAGACAGTGTAGAGGGAGCTTTACTCTGTATCTAACCCCGTGCTGTCCCTGGGGGTGTGTGATGAGGGACAGTGTAGAGGGAGCTTTACTCTGTATCTAACCCCGTGCTGTCCCTGTCTCTGGGATTGGGGGGACAGTGCAGAGAGAGCTTTACTCTGTATCTAACCCCGTGCTGTCCCTGTCCCTGGGATGGGGAGGACAGTGTAGAGGGAGCTTTACTCTGTATCTAACCCCGTGCTGTCCCTGGGGGTGTGTGATGAGGGACAGTGTAGAGGGAGCTTTACTCTGTATCTAACCCCGTGCTGTCCCTGTCCCTGGGAGTGTTTGATGGGGGACAGTGTAGAGAGAGCTTTACTCTGTATCTAACCCCGTGCTGTCCCTGTCCCTGGGAGTGTTTGATGGGGGGGACAGTGTAGAGGGAGCTTTACTCTGTATCTAACCCCGTGCTGTCCCTGTCTCTGGGAGTGTTTGATGTGGGGGGACAGTGTAGAGGAAGCTTTACTCTGTATCTAACCCCATGCTGTCCCTGTCCCTGGGAGTGTTTGATGGGGGGACAGTGCAGAGGAAGCTTTACTCTGTATCTAACCCCGTGCTGTCCCTGTCCCTGGGAGTGTTTGATGGGGGGACAGTGCAGAGGAAGCTTTACTCTGTATCTAACCCCGTGCTGTCCCTGTCCCTGGGAGTGTTTGATGGGGGGACAGTGTAGAGGGAGCTTTACTCTGTATCTAACCCCGTGCTGTCCCTGTCCCTGGGAGTGTTTGATGGGGGGACAGTGCAGAGGAAGCTTTACTCTGTATCTAACCCCGTGCTGTCCCTGTCCCTGGGAGTGTTGTGCATCTATGAATGCTGAGACCACGGGCACCCTTCCCCTTCCCGGAGAGCAGTATAACTGTCCCCACCTCAGACAGTCCTGAGCAGCGACTGACCTTGAATTCCGTCGTTGTGTGATCCACGGGTTTTAGGCTGCACTGCAGTGAGCGGTAATGTTGGTCCAGTGGGTTCTCTGTACTCTCCATCTCTGAGCTCACCAACTTGATGGCAATCTCAATGTCACCCAGTGCCTGTAACACACGGGGACACACACACACACACAGACACACAGATACACACACACACACAGATACACAAACACGCACACACACAGGTACATACACACAGACACACAATACACATACACGCACACACAGAGACAGACAGATACACACACACACAGACAGATACACACACACACAGACAGATACACAAACACACACAGATACACAAACACGCACACACACAGGTACATACACACAGACACACAATACACATACACGCACACACAGAGACAGACAGATACACACACACACAGACAGATACACAAACACACACAGATACACAAACACAGATACACAAACACACAAACACACACCGATACACAAACACACACCGATACACAAACACACACCGATACACAAACACACGCACACAGATACACACACGCACACAGATACACATACGCACACAGATACACACACACGCACACAGATACACACACACGCACACAGATACACATACATGCGCACACAGATACACATACACGCGCACACAGATACACACACACGCGCACACAGATACACACACACGCGCACACAGATACACACACACGCGCACACAGATACACACACACGCGCACACAGATACACACACACGCGCACACAGATACACACACGCGCACACAGATACACACACACGCACAGATACACACACACGCACAGATACACATACACACACACAGACACATACACGCACAGATACAGAGACACAGACAAAGACACACACAGAGGCGTGCACACACAGATACACACACACAGATACACACACACACACAAAACGATCAGTGTGGGGCAGTGGGCTGCAGTGGCATTGTGGGAATGTGGATCCGACTGTGCGCGCCCGCAATTGGAAGTGGAGTTGGTGAGAGAGCAGACTGCCGCAGAGCCAGGACTGTGGCCGGGGCAGACTCCACGCCCGAGTTGTCGTCAGGAGAGAGAGAACGTTAGAGGGCGTTACCCCTCCCTCTCACCCGCCAACAGGTAGATGCAGTCGGCGATACCGAGGGGCAGCGTGTTGTTGGGTGGGCAATGGTGCTTCTCGACAGAGAGGCGGAGGTTCACTTTTCGGCCTGTGACCAGCGGTGTGCCACAAGGACCGGTGCTGGGTCCACCGCTTTCTGTCGTTTGGATGTGAACAGAGGTGATACGGTTTAGCAAGTTTGCAGGTGACACCAAAATGGGTGGAGAGCGAAGAAGGTGACCTCAGAGTACAACAGGACGATGATCAGACCAGCCGATGAGCGTGGGTAAATGTGAGGGGATGCGTTTTGGAAAGGCAGGTCGGGGGCAGCACTTCGTGGGAAGGTCTCAGCCCAAAACGTTGACGCTCCTGCTCCTCGGACGTTGTCTGACCTGCTGTGCTTTTCCCAGCCTCACGTCTACTGACTCTGGTCTCCTGCTCCGCAGTCCTTACTGTCTCCGACAGTGAAGGAGGCGTTTGGTTTGCTTTCCTTTATCGGTCAGTGAGTACAGGAGTCAGGAGGTCATGTCGCGTGCAATTCTGGTCTCCCTCCCCGTCGGTAAGGATGTTGTGAAAGGGTTCAGAAAAGATTTACAAGGAGGGTTTGAGTTAGAGGGAGAGGCTGAACAGGCTGGGGCTGTTTTCCCCCGGAGCGTCGGAGGCAGAGGGGGTGACCTGGTTTATAAAATATTGAGGGGGCGTGGATAGGGGTAAATAGGCAAGGTCTTTCCCCCCTCCCCCCCCGGGGCGGGGGGAGTCCAGAACTGGAGGGGCGTAGGTTTAGGGTGAGAGGGGAAAGGGAGCTGAGGGGTAACTTTCTCACCCAGAGGGTGGTGCGTGTGTGGAATGAGCTGCCAGAGGAAGGGGTGGAGGCTGGTACAATGACAGCATTGAAAAGGTGGATGGGGACAGGGATAGGAAGGGATTGGAGGGATAGGGGCCAAGCGCTGGCAAACGGGGGACTGGATTGGGTCAGGGATATCAGGGTCGGCACGGACGGGTTGGGCCGAAGGGTCTGCGCTGTCCATCTCTCTGACTCTCATCTCACAACCGGAAAGGGGTGCAAGTTACCTCCAGCAGTCCCACTTTCTCCTGCAGTTCCTTCTTGGTCCTGATCAAAGGAGGTGTCTTCAGCCTTTTGGGAGGAACGCGGAACACGCAGGTCAACAGGAGGGACGGTGCCTGTGGCGGTAACATCACTGAGACTAACACGCAGCCATTTGACACACGGGAAGTGGGAACTGTGGAAGGTTCATCACCGAGAGTGCAAACGATGAACCAGATGAAGTTTTTGAACACAAGAGGTCAAAAGAACTGGGGATTGTCTGCTGTTCATGAGAAAAACAAGGGAGTGGCTGTGGGAGAAAAACATTTTTTTTTCTCTCTGACACCTTTTCTTTCGCCGTTCCCGAGAGTGAGGGGATGCTTTGACACTCCTGTTCTGTTACCCCCGCACTACCAGCGCACGGTGGCGGTCCCCATATTTTCGGCAAAACGTTTCAGAAGCGACGGAGAGAGACGATATTGTTTAATGGCCCAACAGCCGCTCATCAAACACAGTGAATTTTGGGGGCTCGGCACGCCACGGCCTCCGAGCTCAGATGACGTGCGCGTGCTTTGGGGGGAGGGGGGCTTGGAAACTGTGCCTCGAATCCGTTAAGGTGGAAAACCACAGAATCCCTACACAGCGGGGGGAACAGGCCATTCGGCCCAACATGTCCACGCCGACCCTTTGGAAGAGCATCCCACCCAGGCTCATCCCCTGACCCGATACCTGTAACCCTGCATTCCCTACACCTCAAGCACCGAACCGACAACTCCCTGAAAATTATGGGAAATGTTGTACGGACAATCCACCCTAACCTGCACATCCCTGGGCACTATGGGTAATTTAGCACGGCCAATCCACCCTAACCTGCACATCCCTGGGCACTATGGGTAATTTAGCACGGCCAATCCACCCTAACCTGCACATCCCTGGGCACTATGGGTAATATAGCACGGCCAATCCACCCTAACCTGCACATCCCTGGGCACTATGGGTAATTTAGCACAGCCAATCCACTCTAACCAGCACATCCCTGGGCACTATGGGTAATATAGCACGGCCAATCCACCCTAACCTGTACATCCCTGGGCACTATGGGTTTATTAGCATGGTCAATCCACCCTAACCTGCACATCCCTGGGCACTATGGGTAATTTAGGATGGCCAATCCACCCTAACCTGCACATCTCTGGGCACTATGGGTAATTCAGCACGGCCAATCCACCCCAACCTGCATATCCCTGGGGACTATGGGTAATTTAGCACGGCCAATCCACCCCAACCTGCACATCCCTGGGCACTATGGGTAATTTAGCATGGCCAATCCACCCTAACCTGCACATCCCTGGGCACTATGGGTAATTTAGCACAGCCAATCCACCCGAACCTGCACATCCCTGGGCACTATGGGTAATTTAGCACAGCCAATCCACCCTAACCTGCACATCCCTGGGCACTATAGGTAATTTAGCACGGCCAATCCACCCGAACCTGCACATCCCTGGGCACTATGGGTAATTTAGCACGGCCAATCCACCCTAACCTGCACGTCCCTGGGGACTATGGGTAATTTATCACGGCCAATCCACCCTAACCTGCACGTCCCTGGGGACTATGGGTAATTTAGCACGGCCAATCCACCCTAACCTGCACATCGCTGAGCACTATGGGTAATTTAGCATGGCCAATCCACCCTAACCTGCACATCCCTGGGCACTATGGGTAATTTAGCACGGCCCATCCACCCTAACCTGCACCTCCCTGGGCACTATGGGTAATTTAGCACGGCCAATCCACCCTAACCTGCACGTCCCTAGGGACTATGGGTAATTTAGCACGGCCAATCCACCCTAACCTGCACATCCCTGGGGACTATGGGTAATTTAGCACGGCCAATCCACCCTAACCTGCACGTCCCTGGTCACTATGGGTAATTTAGCACGGCCAATCCACCCTAACCTGCACGTCCCTGGGGACTATGGGTAATTTAGCACGGCCAATCCACCCTAACCTGCACATCGCTAAGCACTATGGGTAATTTAGCATGGCCACTCCACCCTAACCTGCACATCCCTGGGCACTATGGGTAATTTAGCACGGCCCATCCACCCTAACCTGCACCTCCCTGGGCACTATGGGTAATTTAGCATGGCCAATCCACCCTAACCTGCACATTCCTGGGCACGATGGGTAATTTAGCACGGCCTATCCACCCTAACCTGTACATCCCTGGGCACTATGGGTAATTTAGCACGGCCAATCTACCCTAACCTGAACATCCCTGGGCACTATGGGTAATTTAGCATGGCCAATCTCCCTAACCTGCACATCCCTGGGCACTATGGGTAATTTAGCATGGCCAATCCACCCTAATCAGCACATCCCTGGGCACTATGGGTAATTTAGCACGGCCAATCCACCCTAACCTGCACATCCCTGGGCACTATGGGTAATTTAGCACGGCCAATCCACCCTAACCTGCACATCTCTGGGCATTATGGGTAATTTAGCACGGCCAATCCACCCTAACCTGCACATCCCTGGGCACTATGGGTAATTTAGCACGGCCAATCCACCCTAACCTGCACATCCCTGGGCACTATGGGTAATTTAGCACGGCCAATCCACCCTAACCTGCACATCCCTGGGCACTATGGGTAATTTAGCACGGCCAATCCACCCTAACCTACACATCCCTGGGCATTATGGGTAATTTAGCACGGCCAATCCACCCTAACCTGCACATCCCTGGGCACTATGGGTAATTTAGCACGGTCAATCCACCTTAACCTGCCCATCCCTGGGCACTATGGGAAATTTAGTACGGCCAATCCACCCGAACCTGCACATCCCTGGGCACTATGGGTAATTTAGCATGGCCAATCCACAATCACCTGCACATCCCTGGGCACTATGGGTAATCTAGCATGGCCAATCCACCCTAACCTGCACATCCCTGGGCACTATGGGTAATTTAGCATGGCCAATCCACAATCACCTGCACATCCCTGGGCACTATGGGTAATCTAGCATGGCCAATCCACCCTAACCAGCACATCCCTGGGCACTATGGGTAATTTAGCACGGTCAATCCACCCGAACCTGCACATCCCTGGGCACTATGGGTAATTTAGCACGGCCAATCCACCCGAACCTGCACATCCCTGGGCACTATGGGTAATTTAGCATGGCCAATCCACCCTAACCTGCACATCCCTGGGGACTATGGGTAATTTAGCACGGCCAATCCACCCTAACCTACACATCCTTGGGCACTATGGGTAATTTAGCACGGCCAATCCACCCGAACCTGCACATCCCTGGGCACTATGGGTAATTTAGCACGGCCAATCCACCCTAACCTGCACATCCCTGGGCACTATGGGTAATTTAGCACGGCCAATCCACCCTAACCTGCACATCCGTGGGGACTATGGGTAATTTAGCACGGCCAATCCACCCTTACCTACACATCCCTGGGCACTATGGGTAATTTAGCATGGCCAATCCACCCTATCCTGCACGTCCCTGGGGACTATGGGTAATTTAGCACGGCCAATCCACCCTAACCTGCACATCCCTGGGCACTATGGGTAATCTAGCACGGCCAATCCACCCTAACCTGCACGTCCCTGGGCACTATGGGTAATTTAGCACGGCCAATCCACCCTCACCTGCACATCCCTGGGCACTATGGGTAATTTAGCACGGCCAATCCACCCGAACCTGCACGTCCCTGGGCACTATGGGTAATTTAGCACGGCCAATCCACCCTCACCTGCACATCCCTGGGCACTATGGGTAATTTAGCATGGCCAATCCACCCTAAACCTGCACATCCCTGGGCACTATGGGTAATTTAGCATGGCCAATCCACCCTAACCTGCACATCCCTGGGCACTATGGGTAATTTAGCATGGCCAATACAGCATGGTCAATCCACCCGAACCTGCACATCCCTGGGCACTATGGGTAATTTAGCACGGCCAATCCACCCGAACCTGCACATCCCTGGGCACTATGGGTAATTTAGCACGGCCAATCCTCCCTAACCTGCACATCCCTGGGGACTATGGGTAATTTAGCACGGCCAATCCACCCTAACCTGCACGTCCCTGGGCACTATGGGTAATTTAGCACGGCCAATTCACCCGAACCTGCACATCCTTGGGCACTATGGGTAATTTAGCACGGCCAATCCACCCTAACCTGCACATCCCTGGGCACTATGGGTAATTTAGCACGGCCAATCCACCCTAACCTGCACGTCCCTGGGCACTATGGGTAATTTAGCACGGCCAATCCACCCTAACCTGCACGTCCCTGGGGACTATGGGTAATTTAGCACGGCCAATCCACCTGAACCTGCACGTCCCTGGGCACTATGGGTAATTTAGCACGGCCAATCCACCCTAACCTGCACATCCCTGGGCACTATGGGTAATTTAGCACGGCCAATCCACCCTAACCTGCACATCTCTGGGCACTATGGGTAATTCAGCACGGCCAATCCACCCCAACCTGCATATCCCTGGGGACTATGGGTAATTTAGCACGGCCAATCCACCCCAACCTGCACATCCCTGGGCACTATGGGTAATTTAGCATGGCCAATCCACCCTAACCTGCACATCCCTGGGCACTATGGGTAATTTAGCACAGCCAATCCACCCGAACCTGCACATCCCTGGGCACTATGGGTAATTTAGCACGGCCAATCCACCCTAACCTGCACATCCCTGGGCACTATAGGTAATTTAGCACGGCCAATCCACCCGAACCTGCACATCCCTGGGCACTATGGGTAATTTAGCATGGCCAATACAGCATGGTCAATCCACCCGAACCTGCACATCCCTGGGCACTATGGGTAATTTAGCACGGCCAATCCACCCGAACCTGCACATCCCTGGGCACTATGGGTAATTTAGCACGGCCAATCCTCCCTAACCTGCACATCCCTGGGGACTATGGGTAATTTAGCACGGCCAATCCACCCTAACCTGCACGTCCCTGGGCACTATGGGTAATTTAGCACGGCCAATTCACCCGAACCTGCACATCCTTGGGCACTATGGGTAATTTAGCACGGCCAATCCACCCAAACCTGCACATCCCTGGGCACTATGGGTAATTTAGCACGGCCAATCCACCCTAACCTGCACATCCCTGGGCACTATGGGTAATTTAGCACGGCCAATCCACCCTAACCTGCACGTCCCTGGGGACTATGGGTAATTTAGCACGGCCAATCCACCTGAACCTGCACGTCCCTGGGCACTATGGGTAATTTAGCACGGCCAATCCACCCTAACCTGCACATCCCTGGGCACTATGGGTAATTTAGCACGGCCAATCCACCCTAACCTGCACATCTCTGGGCACTATGGGTAATTCAGCACGGCCAATCCACCCCAACCTGCATATCCCTGGGGACTATGGGTAATTTAGCACGGCCAATCCACCCCAACCTGCACATCCCTGGGCACTATGGGTAATTTAGCATGGCCAATCCACCCTAACCTGCACATCCCTGGGCACTATGGGTAATTTAGCACAGCCAATCCACCCGAACCTGCACATCCCTGGGCACTATGGGTAATTTAGCACGGCCAATCCACCCTAACCTGCACATCTCTGGGCACTATGGGTAATTCAGCACGGCCAATCCACCCCAACCTGCATATCCCTGGGGACTATGGGTAATTTAGCACGGCCAATCCACCCCAACCTGCACATCCCTGGGCACTATGGGTAATTTAGCATGGCCAATCCACCCTAACCTGCACATCCCTGGGCACTATGGGTAATTTAGCACAGCCAATCCACCCGAACCTGCACATCCCTGGGCACTATGGGTAATTTAGCACGGCCAATCCACCCTAACCTGCACATCCCTGGGCACTATAGGTAATTTAGCACGGCCAATCCACCCGAACCTGCACATCCCTGGGCACTATGGGTAATTTAGCACGGCCCATCCACCCTAACCTGCACCTCCCTGGGCACTATGGGTAATTTAGCACGGCCCATCCACCCTAACCTGCACCTCCCTGGGCACTATGGGTAATTTAGCACGGCCAATCCACCCTAACCTGCACGTCCCTAGGGACTATGGGTAATTTAGCACGGCCAATCCACCCTAACCTGCACATCCCTGGGGACTATGGGTAATTTAGCACGGCCAATCCACCCTAACCTGCACGTCCCTGGTCACTATGGGTAATTTAGCACGGCCAATCCACCCTAACCTGCACGTCCCTGGGGACTATGGGTAATTTAGCACGGCCAATCCACCCTAACCTGCACATCGCTGAGCACTATGGGTAATTTAGCATGGCCACTCCACCCTAACCTGCACATCCCTGGGCACTATGGGTAATTTAGCACGGCCCATCCACCCTAACCTGCACCTCCCTGGGCACTATAGGTAATTTAGCATGGCCAATCCACCCTAACCTGCACATTCCTGGGCACGATGGGTAATTTAGCACGGCCTATCCACCCTAACCTGTACATCCCTGGGCACTATGGGTAATTTAGCACGGCCAATCTACCCTAACCTGAACATCCCTGGGCACTATGGGTAATTTAGCACGGCCAATCCACCCTAACCTGCACATCCCTGGGCACTATGGGTAATTTAGCACGGCCAATCCACCCTAACCTGCACATCTCTGGGCATTATGGGTAATTTAGCACGGCCAATCCACCCTAACCTGCACATCCCTGGGCACTATGGGTAATTTAGCACGGCCAATCCACCCTAACCTGCACATCCCTGGGCACTATGGGTAATTTAGCACGGCCAATCCACCCTAACCTGCACATCCCTGGGCACTATGGGTAATTTAGCACGGCCAATCCACCCTAACCTACACATCCCTGGGCATTATGGGTAATTTAGCACGGCCAATCCACCCTAACCTGCACATCCCTGGGCACTATGGGTAATTTAGCACGGTCAATCCACCTTAACCTGCCCATCCCTGGGCACTATGGGAAATTTAGTACGGCCAATCCACCCGAACCTGCACATCCCTGGGCACTATGGGTAATTTAGCATGGCCAATCCACAATCACCTGCACATCCCTGGGCACTATGGGTAATCTAGCATGGCCAATCCACCCTAACCTGCACATCCCTGGGCACTATGGGTAATTTAGCATGGCCAATCCACAATCACCTGCACATCCCTGGGCACTATGGGTAATCTAGCATGGCCAATCCACCCTAACCAGCACATCCCTGGGCACTATGGGTAATTTAGCACGGTCAATCCACCCGAACCTGCACATCCCTGGGCACTATGGGTAATTTAGCACGGCCAATCCACCCGAACCTGCACATCCCTGGGCACTATGGGTAATTTAGCATGGCCAATCCACCCTAACCTGCACATCCCTGGGGACTATGGGTAATTTAGCACGGCCAATCCACCCTAACCTACACATCCTTGGGCACTATGGGTAATTTAGCATGGCCAATCCACCCGAACCTGCACATCCCTGGGCACTATGGGTAATTTAGCACGGCCAATCCACCCTAACCTGCACATCCCTGGGCACTATGGGTAATTTAGCACGGCCAATCCACCCTAACCTGCACATCCGTGGGGACTATGGGTAATTTAGCACGGCCAATCCACCCTTACCTACACATCCCTGGGCACTATGGGTAATTTAGCATGGCCAATCCACCCTATCCTGCACGTCCCTGGGGACTATGGGTAATTTAGCACGGCCAATCCACCCTAACCTGCACATCCCTGGGCACTATGGGTAATCTAGCACGGCCAATCCACCCTAACCTGCACGTCCCTGGGCACTATGGGTAATTTAGCACGGCCAATCCACCCTCACCTGCACATCCCTGGGCACTATGGGTAATTTAGCACGGCCAATCCACCCTAACCTGCACGTCCCTGGGCACTATGGGTAATTTAGCACGGCCAATCCACCCTCACCTGCACATCCCTGGGCACTATGGGTAATTTAGCATGGCCAATCCACCCTAAACCTGCACATCCCTGGGCACTATGGGTAATTTAGCATGGCCAATCCACCCTAACCTGCACATCCCTGGGCACTATGGGTAATTTAGCATGGCCAATACAGCATGGTCAATCCACCCGAACCTGCACATCCCTGGGCACTATGGGTAATTTAGCACGGCCAATCCACCCGAACCTGCACATCCCTGGGCACTATGGGTAATTTAGCACGGCCAATCCTCCCTAACCTGCACATCCCTGGGGACTATGGGTAATTTAGCACGGCCAATCCACCCTAACCTGCACGTCCCTGGGCACTATGGGTAATTTAGCACGGCCAATTCACCCGAACCTGCACATCCTTGGGCACTATGGGTAATTTAGCACGGCCAATCCACCCTAACCTGCACATCCCTGGGCACTATGGGTAATTTAGCACGGCCAATCCACCCTAACCTGCACATCCCTGGGCACTATGGGTAATTTAGCACGGCCAATCCACCCTAACCTGCACGTCCCTGGGGACTATGGGTAATTTAGCACGGCCAATCCACCTGAACCTGCACGTCCCTGGGCACTATGGGTAATTTAGCACGGCCAATCCACCCTAACCTGCACGTCCCTGGGCACTATGGGTAATTTAGCACGGCCAATCCACCCTAACCTGCACATCCCTGAACACTATGGGTAATTTAGGACGGCCAATTCACCCTAACCTGCACATCCCTGGGGCCTATGGGTAATTTAGCACGGCCAATCCACCCTAACCTACACATCCTTGGGCACTATGGGTAATTTAGCACCGCTAATCCACCATAACCTACACATCCCTGGAGACTATGGGTAATTTAGCACGGCCAATCCACCCTGACCTGCACATCCCTGGGGACTATGGGTAATTTATCACGGCCAATCCACCCTAACCTGCACATCCCTGGGCACTATGGGTAATTTAGCACAGCCAATCCACCCTAACCTGTACAATTTGGATTGTGGGTGGAAACCGGAGGCTCCAGAAGAAGACAATGTGCCAACTGCACACAGATGGCCACCCGAGGGTTGAACTGAACCCAGATCCCGTGCACCGTGGGGCAGCGGCTTTGACCTCTGTGCCCCCACCCGATCGGTGTACAAGCACCAGCCCTCTGCACATGACACCCACATTCCCGGGGACAGGTTGAAGGGATTGGGGGCTTCCTTCAGTGGAGGAACGCCCACAGGAGTGGCCGGAACCGACATCTCGCAGGCTCTGCCCTGCTCTTACCCGAAGTCGTGCGGTATCCTGGTGTAGAACTCGTTGCAGGCCTCCACCAGGGCCTTCCCGCTCACCTTCCGGTTAATACAATCCTCAATCTTCTGCAGGGAGAGGTAGCCAGCTTTAATCTGGGCCGCAGTCAGTTTACCTGACAGAGGGAGACACCAACAGGGTGAGCGGTCACACAAGTTGAGTAAATCGGACCGGCCTTCTCTCTAGAATTCATTGATAGGAAGTGGACTCGCAGGGTAGACTGGGCGGAGGAGGAGGCTTTTGGTATGCTTTCCTTTATTGGTCAGAGTACGGAGTACAGGAGTTGGGAGGTCATGTTGCGGCTGGACAGGACGTTGGTTAGGGCCACTTTTGGAATATTGCGTGCAGTTCTGGTCTCTCCCTGCTACAGGAAGGATGTTGTGAAAGGGTTCAGAAAAGATTCACAAGGACGTTGGAGCTGCAGGGAGAGGTTGAATAGGCTGGGGCTGTTTTCCCTGGAGCGTCGGGCGGCTGAGGGGTGATCTTACAGAGGTTTATAAAACCATGAGAGGTATGGATACGATAAATAGACAAGGTCTTTTCCCCCCCGGGGTTGGGGGAGTCCAGAACCCGAGGGACGTAGGTTTAGGGTGAGAGGGGAAAGGGACCCGAGGGATAACTTTTCTCACGCAGAGGGTGGTGCGTGTGTGGAACGAGCTGCCAGAGGAAGTGGTGGAGGCTGGTATGATGACAGCATTTAAAAAGTGGATGGGGACAGGGATAGGAAGGGATTGGAGGGATACGGGCCAAGTGCTGGCGAACGGGACGAGATTAGGTTAGGGGTATCTGGGTCGGCACAGACGGGTTGGGCCGAAGGGCCTGTGTCCGTGCTGTGTGGCTCTGTGAGTGCGCCCGCGTGGCCGGGAGAATCTAAACAGAAGTAGATGGGGCCGAGGGAGACAGTCTCGGTGGGCGGGAGGTCTGATCACTCAGGAGGGCAACACAGAATATAGAAGAGAGAACAGTGCAGCACAGTTCAGGCCCCTCGATGCTCAGGCTGACCCATGTACCCTTCACTCTACTGTGTTCCACGTGCAATGGAGAGAATTGCGTTCCCTCGGAGGGTTGGGGGACCTTTGGAATTCTCTCACCCAAGGGGCTGGGGGGGGGGGGGTCGCTGAAGGTCGGGAACGATTTATCGAGGGGTGGGGAGCGGGTGGGAAAGCGGGTGATTGTGAATGGTGGGAGTGGGTCAGATGGCCTACACCTGACCTTGCTTCCCATCATCTCCGGCCCTGAGTAGCCAATGCGACATCTCAGGATCGTCAACGCTCGGTGACCCGTTTTTCAGCGGCAGCCAGCCTTCACTCAGACTCACTCCTGACTCGGTCAGACGCCGGCGTTGCCCCGGTTACCCTCGCTCCACAGATGGCGCAGAACGTTTGAGCCGGTGGAATTGGAGGGCGCTGAGGTGCCGTGGCAGTGGTCCTTCATGGTGAGTTATTAACCCAACGCCCATCTTGGGGGTAGAGCTGCAGAGAAACGAGGGGAGGACGTCGCTGATTCCCCCCCCCCATGGGGCTGACGTACGGGCCGAATGATGTCGTGAGAAGACAAGGACCCTCAAGGCCAGAGTTACACTCTTGCTGGGGGGCGCTCACGGTGGGATCGTACGATGATGCATTACAATCCTTCTCAGAATTTACATCCTCGACTGAAAGTTGGATCAGGTCCATTGGGATTGTGTCCAATGGGAGTGAATGGGAAGGGGGTTTGGGGTCCATTGGGATTGTGTCCAATGGGAGTGAATGGGAAGGGGGTTTGGGGTCCATTGGGATTGTGTCCAATGGGAGTGAATGGGAAGGGGGTTTGGGTCCATTGGGATTGTGTCCAATGGGAGTGAATGGGAAGGGGGTTTGGGGTCCATTGGGATTGTGTCCAATGGGAGTGAATGGGAAGGGGGTTTGGGGTCCATTGGGATTGTGTCCAATGGGAGTGAATGGGAAGGGGGTTTGGGGTCCATTGGGATTGTGTCCAGTGGGAGTGAATGGGAAGGGGGTTTGGGGTCCATTGGGATTGTGTCCAGTGGGAGTGAATGGGAAGGGGGTTTGGGGTCCATTGGGATTGTGTCCAGTGGGAGTGAATGGGAAGGGGGTTTGGGGTCCATTGGGATTGTGTCCAATGGGAGTGAACGGGAAGGGGGTTTGGGGTCCATTGGGATTGTGTCCAATGGGAGTGAACGGGAAGGGGGTTTGGGGTCCATTGGGATTGTGTCCAATGGGAGCGAATGGGAAGAGGGTTTGGGGTCCATTGGGATTGTGTCCAGTGGGAGTGAATGGGAAGGGGGTTTGGGTCCATTGGGATTGTGTCCAATGGGAGTGAATGGGAAGGGGGTTTGGGGTCCATTGGGATTGTGTCCAATGGGAGTGAACGGGAAGGGGGTTTGGGGTCCATTGGGATTGTGTCCAATGGGAGCGAATGGGAAGGGGGTTTGGGGTCCATGGGGATTGTGTCCAATGGGAGTGAATGGGAAGGGGGTTTGGGGTCCATTGGGATTGTGTCCAACGGGAGTGAATGGGAAGGGGGTTTGGGGTCCATTGGGATTGTGTCCAATGGGAGTGAATGGGAAGGGGGTTTGGGGTCCATTGGGATTGTGTCCAATGGGAGTGAATGGGAATGGGGTTTGGGGTCCATTGGGATTGTGTCCAATGGGAGTGAATGGGAAGGGGGTTTGGGGTCCATTGGGATTGTGTCCAATGGGAGTGAATGGGAAGGAGGGGTTGGTTCCATTGGGATTGTGTCCAATGGGAGTGAATGGGAAGGAGGGGGTTTGGGGTCCATTGGGATTGTGTCCAATGGGAGTGAATGGGAAGGGGGTTTGGGGTCCATTGGGATTGTGTCCAATGGGAGTGAATGGGAAGGAGGGGTTGGTTCCATTGGGATTGTGTCCAATGGGAGTGAATGGGAAGGAAGGGGTTTGGGGTCCATTGGGAGTGAATGAGAAGGAGGGGTTGGTTCCATTGGGATTGTGTCCAATGGGAGTGAATGGGAAGGGGGTTTGGGCTCCAGTGGGATTGTGTCCAATGGGAGTGAATGGGAAGGGGGTTTGGGGTCCATTGGGATTGTGTCCAATGGGAGTGAATGGGAAGCGGGTTTGGGGTCCATTGTGATTGTGTCCAATGGGAGTGAATGGGAAGGGGGTTTGGGGTCCAGTGGGATTGTGTCCAATGGGCGTGAATGGGAAGGGGGGATTTGGGGTCCATTGGGATTGGGATGGGACTGGGAGTGGGAGTGAGAGTGGGGTGGGACTGCATCCCTCGTTGTAAAGAACCTCCAGTGAACCCAGCCCGTCTTCACCCAGTCACAAGTGACCCAAACATCATACATTGAGAGTCCAGTCCGTATTCTTACCCAGTGGAGCCTTCTTGGTATCATATTTCATCTGGACCACCATCTCCTCCATGGCCTTAATGTTGCAAATCAGCTCAACCAGCTCCTGCACACGATGGTCTAGCTTTGACTCCAACTTGGGGACCTTCTCCGTCTGTCCTACCTTGGTGCTCTGCTGTAACATGGGAACCAACAGGTCAGTGGGGTGAGCCCGCTGCGCGTGAGCGTGACCCATTGACAACATCCGCTTTCTTCCAAACCCGTGACTGAAGGTCAGCGTCGCGTCATGGTCACTGCACTGGAGGAAGCCATTTGGTCAGCTGCTCCCAGTCCAACTTCCTACAACAGCGGCTCATCTCCCCCTAGTGCCCTCGCATCTCCTCCCTCTGCGGCATTGCAAATATCTTCAGATACATGTTCAATTTGTAGAGTCATGGAGATGTACAGCACTGAAACAGACCTTTCGGTCCAACTCGTCCCATGCCAGATATCCCAACCCAATCTAGTCCCGTTTGCCAGCGCTTGGCCCATATCCCTCTAAACCTTTCCTATTCCTGTCCCCAACCAGATGTCTTCCAAATGCTGTCATTGTACCAGCCTGCACCCCTTCCTCTGGCAGCTCATTCCATACACGCGCCACCCTGTGTGTGAAAAAGTTGTGCCTCAAGTCCTTTTTAAACCTTTCCCCCTCACCTCCTCCACCCCAGGGAAAAGACCTTGTCTATTTATCCTATCGATGCCCCCTCATGATTTTATAAACCTCTATATGATCACCCCCTCAGCCTCCGACGCTCCGGGGAAAACAGCCCCAGCCGTTCAGCCTCTCCCTGTAGCTCAAACCCTTCAAACCATGGCAACATCCTTGCAAATCCTTTCAGGTTTCACAACATCCTTCCTATAGCAGGGAGACTTGAACTTGCGAGGGCGGCACGGTGGCACAGTGGTTAGCACTGCTGCCTCACAGCGCCTGAGACCCGGATTCATTTCCCACCTCAGGCGACTGTGTGGAGTTTGCACATTCTCCCCGTGTCTGTGTGGGTTTCCTCCGGGTGCTCCGGTTTCTTCCCACAGTCCAAAGATGTGCAGGTCAGGTGAATTGGCCATGCTAAATTGCCCGTAGGGTCAGGTAAGGGGTAAATGTAGGGGTATGGATGGGTTACGCTTCGGCGGGTCGGTGTGGACTTGTTGGGCCGAAGGGCCTGTTTCCATACTGTAATGTAATCTAAACTTAATGCAGTATCCCAAAGTGTGTATCAACGTCATGTACAGGTCTCTTATCTCTTGATTCATTCTTGTTAAGTCTTTTCCTGTGCCGTCTCCAATCCCTCCACCCTCTTCCTGAAGTTTCTGCTACCATTTCAAACTACTCCGTGCTGGCTTCTGTCTTCTACCCTCTGCGTTGTCTGTCCTTAGTTTCCCCCACCCTTGAGAAGGCGGGGGGGTAAGTCACCTTCTGGAACCGCTGCAGTCCAGTGCAGTGGGGTAGACCCACAATGCCCCAATCCCAGGATGCTGACACAGCAAGGAACGGCCGATATGTTTCCGAGTCGGGACAGGGAGTGGCTTGGAGCGGGGAGGGTGGGGGGGGAGGAATTGCAGGGGGTGTGGTGTTCCAATGTGCCTGCTGTCCCTTGAATGTTAAAAGTTTGCCGCCCAGTCTTGAACCCTCCCACACCAGCAAAACATTGAGGTACAGTACTGGTGGGGACAGGTCTGTCACTGTATAACACTGGGGTACATTACCGGTGGCGACCGGTCTGTCACTGTATAACACTGGGGTACAGTACTGGTGGGGACAGGTCTGTCAGTGTATAACAGTGGGGTACAGTACTGGTGGGGACAGGTCTGTCACTGTATAACACTGGGGTACAGTACTGGTGGGGACAGGTCTGTCACTGTATAACACTGGGGTACAGTACTGGTGGGGACCGGTCTGTCAGTGTATAACAGTGGGGTACAGTACTGGTGGGGACAGGTCTGTCACTGTAT
The DNA here is from genome assembly GCF_037043375.1 of Chiloscyllium plagiosum. Classification (NCBI taxonomy): domain Eukaryota; kingdom Metazoa; phylum Chordata; class Chondrichthyes; order Orectolobiformes; family Hemiscylliidae; genus Chiloscyllium; species Chiloscyllium plagiosum. Next base: position 72,886,791 of record NW_028270165.1, read on the forward strand.
AACACTGGGGTACAGTACTGGGGTGGATAGGTCTGTCACTGTATAACACTGAGGTACAGTACTGGTGGGGACAGGTCTGTCACTGTATAACACTGGGGTACATTACCAGTGGGGACCGGTCTGTCACTGTATAACACTGGGGTACAGTACTGGTGTGGATAGGTCTGTCACTGTATAACACTGGGGTACAGTACTGGTGGGGACAGGTCTGTCACTGTATAACACTGAGGTACAGTACTGGTGGGGACAGGTCTGTCACTGTATAACACTGGGGTACATTACCAGTGGGGACCGGTCTGTCACTGTATAACACTGGGGTACAGTACTGGTGGGGACAGGTCTGTCAGTGTATAACACTGGGGTACAGTACTGGTGGGGACAGGTCTGTCACTGTATAACACTGGGGTACAGTACTGGTGGGGACTGGTCTGTCACTGTATAACACTGGGATACAGTACTGGTGGGGACCGGTCTGTCACTGTATAACAGTGGGGTACAGTACTGGTGGGGACAGGTCTGTCACTGTATAACACTGGGGTACAGTACTGGGGTGGATAGGTCTGTCACTGTATAACACTGGGGTACAGTACTGGTGGGGACAGGTCTGTCACTGTATAACATTGGGGCACAGTACTGGTGGGGACCGGTCTGTCACTGTATAACACTGGGGTACAGTATTGGTGGGGACAGGTCTGTCACTGTATAACACTGAGGTACAGTACTGGTGGGGACAGGTCTGTCACTGTATAACATTGGGGCACAGTACTGGTGGGGACCGGTCTGTCACTGTATAACACTGGGGTACAGTACCGGTGGGGACAGGTCTGTCACTGTATAACACTGGGGTACAGTACTGGTGGGGACTGGTCTGTCACTGTATAACACTGGGGTACAGTACTGGTGGGGATAGGTCTGTCACTGTATAACACTGGGGTACAGTACTGGGGTGGATAGGTCTGTCACTGTATAACACTGGGGTACAGTACTGGTGGGGACAGGTCTGTCACTGTATAACACTGGGGTACAGTACTGGGGTGGATTGGTCTGTCACTGTATAACACTGGGGTACAGTACTGGGGTGGATAGGTCTGTCACTGTATAACACTGGGGTACAGTACTGGTGGGGACAGGTCTGTCACTGTATAACACTGGGGTACATTACCGGTGGGGACCGGTCTGTCACTGTATAACACTGGGGTACAGTACTGGTGGGGACAGGTCTGTCAGTGTATAACACTGGGGTACAGTACTGGCGGGGACAGGTCTGTCACTGTATAACACTGGGGTACAGTACTGGTGGGGACTGGTCTGTCACTGTATAACACTGGGGTACAGTACTGGTGGGGACAGGTCTGTCACTGTATAACACTGAGGTACAGTACTGGTGGAGACAGGTCTGTCACTGTATAACACTGGGGTACAGTACTGGTGTGGATAGGTCTGTCACTGCATAACACTGGGGTACAGTACTGGTGGGGATGGGTCTGTCGCTGTATAACACTGGGGTACAGTACTGGTGGGGACGGGTCTGTCGCTGTATAACACTGGGGTACAGTACTGGCGGGGACAGGTCTGTCACTGTATAACACTGGGGTACAGTACTGGGGTGGATATGTCTGTCACTGTATAACACTGGGGTACAGTACTGGGGTGGATAGGTCTGTCACTGTATAACACTGGGGTACAGTACTGGCGGGGACAGGTCTGTCACTGTATAACACTGGGGTACAGTACTGGTGTGGATAGGTCTGTCACTGTATAACACTGAGGTACAGTACTGGTGGGGACAGGTCTGTCACTGTATAACACTGGGGTACATTCCTGGTGGGGACAGGTCTGTCACTGTATAACACTGGGGTACAGTACTGGTGGGGACAGGTCTGTCACTGTATAACACTGGGGTACAGTACTGGTGGGGACAGGTCTGTCACTGTATAACACTGGGGTACAGTACTGGTGTGGATAGGTCTGTCACTGTATAACACTGAGGTACAGTACTGGTGGGGACAGGTCTGTCACTGTATAACACTGGGGTACATTCCTGGTGGGGACAGGTCTGTCACTGTATAACACTGGGGTACAGTACTGGTGGGGACAGGTCTGTCACTTTATAACACTGGGGTACAGTACCGGTGGGGACCGGTCTGTCACTGTATAACACTGGGGTACAGTACTGGTGGGGATAGGTCTGTCAGTGTATAACGCTGGGGTACAGTACTGGTGGGGACAGGTCTGTCACTGTATAACACTGGGGTACAGTACCGGTGGGGACCGGTCTGTCACTGTATAACACTGGGGTACAGTACTGGTGGGGATAGGTCTGTCAGTGTATAACGCTGGGGTACAGTACTGGTGGGGACAGGTCTGTCACTGTATAACACTGGGGTACAGTACTGCTGGGGACAGGTCTGTCCCTGTATAACACTGGGGTACAGTACTGGCGGGGACAGGTCTGTCCCTGTATAACACTGGGGTACAGTACTGGTGGGGACAGGTCTGTCACTGTATAACGCTGGGGTACAGTACTGGTGGGGACAGGTCTGTCACTGTATAACACTGGGGTACAGTACTGGTGGGGACAGGTCTGTCACTGTATAACACTGAGGTACAGTACTGGTGGGGACAGGTCTGTCACTGTATAACACTGGGGTACATTCCTGGTGGGGACAGGTCTGTCCCTGTATAACACTGGGGTACAGTACTGGTGGGGACAGGTCTGTCACTGTATAACACTGGGGTACAGTACCGGTGGGGACCGGTCTGTCACTGTATAACATTGAGGTACAGTACTGGCGGGGACAGGTCTGTCACTGTATAACACTGGGGTACAGTACTGGGGTGGATATGTCTGTCACTGTATAACACTGGGGTACAGTACTGGGGTGGATAGGTCTGTCACTGTATAACACTGGGGTACAGTACTGGCGGGGACAGGTCTGTCACTGTATAACACTGGGGTACAGTACTGGTGTGGATAGGTCTGTCACTGTATAACACTGAGGTACAGTACTGGTGGGGACAGGTCTGTCACTGTATAACACTGGGGTACAGTACTGGTGGGGACAGGTCTGTCACTGTATAACGCTGGGGTACAGTACTGGTGGGGACAGGTCTGTCACTGTATAACACTGAGGTACAGTACTGGTGGGGACAGGTCTGTCACTGTATAACACTGGGGTACATTCCTGGTGGGGACAGGTCTGTCACTGTATAACACTGGGGTACAGTACTGGTGGGGACAGGTCTGTCACTTTATAACACTGGGGTACAGTACCGGTGGGGACCGGTCTGTCACTGTATAACACTGGGGTACAGTACTGGTGGGGACAGGTCTGTCACTGTATAACACTGAGGTACAGTACTGGTGGGGACAGGTCTGTCACTGTATAACACTGGGGTACATTCCTGGTGGGGACAGGTCTGTCACTGTATAACACTGGGGTACAGTACTGGTGGGGACAGGTCTGTCACTTTATAACACTGGGGTACAGTACCGGTGGGGACCGGTCTGTCACTGTATAACACTGGGGTACAGTACTGGTGGGGACAGGTCTGTCACTGTATAACACTGAGGTACAGTACTGGTGGGGACAGGTCTGTCACTGTATAACACTGGGGTACATTCCTGGTGGGGACAGGTCTGTCACTGTATAACACTGGGGTACAGTACTGGTGGGGACAGGTCTGTCACTTTATAACACTGGGGTACAGTACCGGTGGGGACCGGTCTGTCACTGTATAACACTGGGGTACAGTACTGGTGGGGATAGGTCTGTCAGTGTATAACACTGGGGTACAGTACCGGTGGGGACCGGTCTGTCACTGTATAACACTGGGGTACAGTACTGGTGGGGATAGGTCTGTCAGTGTATAACGCTGGGGTACAGTACTGGTGGGTACAGGTCTGTCACTGTATAACACTGGGGTACAGTACTGCTGGGGACAGGTCTGTCCCTGTATAACACTGGGGTACAGTACTGGCGGGGACAGGTCTGTCCCTGTATAACACTGGGGTACAGTACTGGTGGGGACAGGTCTGTCACTGTATAACACTGGGGTACAGTACTGGCGGGGACAGGTCTGTCACTGTATAACACTGGGGTACAGTACTGGTGGGGACAGGTCTGTCACTGTATAACACTGGGGTACAGTACTGGTGGGGACAGATCTGTCACTGTATAACACTGGGGTACAGTACTGGTGGGGATGGGTCTGTCGCTGTATAACACTGGGGTACAGTACTGGTGTGGATAGGTCTGTCACTGTATAACACTGGGGTACAGTACTGGTGGGGATGGGTCTGTCGCTGTATAACACTGGGGTACAGTACTGGTGGGGACAGATCTGTCACTGTATAACACTGGGGTACAGTACTGGTGGGGACAGGTCTGTCACTGTATAACACTGGGGTACAGTACTGGTGGGGACAGGTCTGTCACTGTATAACACTGGGGTACAGTACTGGCGGGGACAGGTCTGTCACTGTGTAACACTGGGGTACAGTACTGGGGTGGATAGGTCTGTCACTGTATAACACTGGGGTACAGTACTGGTGGGGACAGGTCTGTCACTGTATAACACTGGGGTACAGTACTGGTGGGGACAGGTCTGTCACTGTATAACACTGGGGTACAGTACCGGTGGGGACCGGTCTGTCACTGTATAACACTGGGGTACAGTACTGGTGGGGATAGGTCTGTCAGTGTATAACGCTGGGGTACAGTACTGGTGGGGACAGGTCTGTCACTGTATAACACTGGGGTACAGTACCGGTGGGGACCGGTCTGTCACTGTATAACACTGGGGTACAGTACTGGTGGGGATAGGTCTGTCAGTGTATAACACTGGGGTACAGTACTGGTGGGGACAGGTCTGTCACTGTATAACACTGAGGTACAGTACTGGTGGGGACAGGTCTGTCACTGTATAACACTGGGGTACAGTACTGCTGGGGACAGGTCTGTCACTGTATAACACTGGGGTACAGTACTGGCGGGGACAGGTCTGTCCCTGTATAACACTGGGGTACAGTACTGGTGGGGACAGGTCTGTCACTGTATAACACTGGGGTACAGTACTGGCGGGGACAGGTCTGTCACTGTATAACACTGGGGTACAGTACTGGTGTGGACAGGTCTGTCACTGTATAACACTGGGGTACAGTACTGGTGGGGATGGGTCTGTCGCTGTATAACACTGGGCTACAGTACTGGTGGGGACCGGTCTGTCACTGTATAACACTGGGGTACAGTACTGGTGGGGACTGGTCTGTCTCTGTATAACACTGGGGTACAGTACTGGTGGGGACAGGTCTGTCTCTGTATAACACTGAGGTACAGTACTGGTGGGGACAGGTCTGTCACTGTATAACGCTGGGGTACTGTACTGGTGTGGATAGGTCTGTCACTGTATAACACTGAGGTACAGTACTGGCGGGGACAGGTCTGTCACTGTATAACACTGAGGTACAGTACTGGTGGGGACTGGTCTGTCTCTGTATAACACTGGGGTACAGTACTGGTGGGGACAGGTCTGTCTCTGTATAACACTGAGGTACAGTACTGGTGGGGACAGGTCTGTCACTGTATAACGCTGGGGTACTGTACTGGTGGGGACAGGTCTGTCTCTGTATAACACTGGGGTACAGTACTGGTGGGGACAGGTCTGTCACTGTATAACACTGGGGTACAGTACTGGTGGGGACAGGTCTGTCTCTGTATAACACTGAGGTACAGTACTGGTGGGGACAGGTCTGTCACTGTATAACGCTGGGGTACAGTACTGGTGGGGACAGGTCTGTCTCTGTATAACACTGGGGTACAGTACTGGTGGGGACAGGTCTGTCACTGTATAACAGTGGGGTACAGTACTGGTGGGGACAGGTCTGCCACTGTATAACACTGGGGTACAGTACTGGTGGGGACAGGTCTGTCCCTGTATAACACTGGGGTACAGTACTGGTGGGGACTGGTCTGCCTCTGTATAACACTGGGGTACAGTACTGGTGGGGACAGGTCTGTCACTGTATAACGCTGGGGTACAGTACTGGTGGGGACAGGTCTGTCTCTGTATAACACTGGGGTACAGTACTGGTGGGGACAGGTCTGTCACTGTATAACACTGGGGTACAGTACTGGTGGGGACAGGTCTGTCCCTGTATAACACTGGGGTACAGTACTGGTGGGGACAGGTCTGTCTCTGTATAACACTGGGGTACAGTACTGGTGGGGACAGGTCTGTCACTGTATAACACTGGGGTACAGTACTGGGGTGGATAGGTCTGTCACTGTATAACACTGGGGTACAGTACTGGTGGGGACAGGTCTGTCACTGTATAACACTGGGGTACAGTACTGGTGGGGACAGGTCTGTCTCTGTATAACACTGGGGTACAGTACTGGTGGGGACAGGTCTGTCCCTGTATAACACTGGGGTACAGTACTGGTGGGGACAGGTCTGTCACTGTATAACACTGGGGTACAGTACTGGTGGGGACCGGTCTGTCACTGTATAACACTGGGGTACAGTACTGGTGGGGACAGGTCTGTCCCTGTATAACACTGGGGTACAGTACTGGTGGGGATAGGTCTGTCACTGTATAACACTGGGGTACAGTACTGGTGGGGGACAGGTCTGTCACTGTATAACACTGGGGTACAGTACTGGTGGGGACAGGTCTGTCACTGTATAACACTGGGGTACAGTACTGGTGGGGACAGGTCTGTCACTGTATAACACTGGGGTACAGTACTGGTGGGGACAGGTCTGTCACTGTATAACACTGGGGTACAGTACTGGTGGGGACCGGTCTGTCACTGTATAACACTGGGGTACAGTACTGGTGGGGACAGGTCTGTCCCTGTATAACACTGGGGTACAGTACTGGTGGGGATAGGTCTGTCACTGTATAACAGTGGGGTACAGACTCACTTGGCCTGGAAGGAACGGAGGGAGCAAGCTGTGTGAACCTGCGATGGCTGACACAGAGTCCTCCCAGGACAGGGCTCGATAGACACATTTCCCCTCCCATGGCACCAAACTGTCCCCGACCATGCATAACGCACGCTGGAAATTGACACGGGGCCCGGGAGAAGACGAGAAACTTCCCGTGACACCGTCCCCCCCAATCAGAGGGGCAGCCAGATGCCCAAGTACCTCGTCCGCAGGGGCATCGCCACTGTAATCCCGAGTCAACAGGTCGTACTTTCCGGCCACCTTCTCGAAGGACACTCTGTTCGACCAGGTGTTCTTGGTCTTGTCCAGAAACCTGTCAGGGACGGGATGGGGAAAGATCCCAGCACCAGGTTAAACAAAAAGTAACGACCCACACCGCCCCCCGCAAACCGAGGCTTACGCACACCCTCCCCAGACCCAAGCCTGTCTGATTGGTGTGACAGTGCAGAGGGAGCTTTACTCTGTATCTAACCTCGTGCTGTCCCTGTCCCTGGGATGGGGGGGACAGTGTAGAGGGAGCTTTACTCTGTATCTAAACCCGTGCTGTCCCTGTCCCTGGGATGGGGGGGACAGTGTAGAGGGAGCTTTACTCTGTATCTAACCCCGTGCTGTCCCTGTCCCTGGGATGGGGGAACAGTGCAGAGAGAGCTTTACTCTGTATCTAACCCCGTGCTGTCCCTGTCCCTGGGATGGGGGGACAGTGTAGAGGGAGCTTTACTCTGTATCTAACCCAGTGCTGCCCGTCCCTGGGATGGGGGGGACAGTGTAGAGGGAGCTTTACTCTGTATCTAACCCCATGCTGCCCGTCCCTGGGATGGGGGGGACAGTGTAGAGGGAGCTTTACTCTGTATTTAACCCCATGCTGCCCGTCCCTGGGAGTATTCGACACAAACCAAGCAAACTTTAAAAAACCTCACTTCACCTACTTCTTTTCAAAGATTTCCTTGGCTTTATTCAGATCACTACCACACGAGATCAGGTTGTGTTGACCGACCTTCCCAACTGAAACGGTAAAACAGCCATTTAATATTTTATATCCACCGTCGGGACCCTCCTTAACCCCCTCCATCCCTGTTTAATATTTTATATCCACCGTCGGGACCCTCCTTAACCCCCTCCGTCCCTGTTTAATATTTTATATCCACCGTCGGGACCCTCCTTAATCCCCTCCGTCCCTGTTTAATATTTTATATCCCCCTTCAGGACCCTCCTTAACCCCCTCCGTCCCTGTTTAATATTTTATATCCCCCGTCAGGACCCTCCTTAACCCCCTCCGTCCCTGTTTAATATTTTATATCCACCGTCAGGACACTCCTTAACCCCCTCCGTCCCTGTTTAATATTTTATATCCCCCGTCAGGACCCTCCTTAACCCCCTCTGTCCCTGTTTAATATTTTATATTCCCCGTCAGGGCCCTCCTTAACCCCCTCCGTCCCTGTTTAATATTTTATATCCCCCGTCAGGACCCTCCTTAACCCCCACCCCGTCCTTGTTTAATATTTTATATCCCCCGTCAGGACCCTCCTTAACCCGCCCCCGTCCCTGTTTAATATTTTATATCCACCGTCGGGACCCTCCTTAACCCCCCCCGTCCCTGTTTAATATTTTATATCCCCCGTCAGGACCCTCCTTAACCCCCCCCCGTCCCTGTTTAATATTTTATATGCCCCGTCAGGACCCTCCTTAACCCCCCCCCCCGTCCCTGTTTAATATTTTATATCCCCCGTCAGGACCCTCCTTAACCCCCTCCGTCCCTGTTTATTATTTTATATCCCCGTCAGGACCCTCCTTAACCCCCTCCGTCCCTGTTTAATATTTTATATCCCCCCCGTTGGGACCCTCCTTAACCCCCTCCGTCCCTGTTTAATATTTTATATCCTCTGTCAGGACCCTCCTTAACCCCCTCCGTCCCGGTTTAATATTTTATATCCCCCGTCGGGACCCTCCTTAACCCCCTCCGTCCCTGTTTAATATTTTATATCCTCCGTCAGGACCCTCCTTAACCCCCTCCGTCCCTGTTTAATATTTTATATCCCCGTCGGGACCCTCCTTAACCCCCTCCGTCCCTGTTTAATATTTTATATCCACCGTCGGGACCCTCCTTAACCCCCTCCGTCCCTGTTTAATATTTTATATCCCCCGTCAGGACCCTCCTTAACCCCCCCCCATCCCTGTTTAATATTTTATATGCCCCGTCAGGACCCTCCTTAACCCCCCCACCCGTCCCTGTTTAATATTTTATATCCCCCGTCAGGACCCTCCTTAACACCCCCCCGTCCCTGTTTAATATTTTATATCCACCGTCAGGACCCTCCTTAACCGCCCCCCGTCCCTGTTTAATATTTTATATCCCCGTGAGGACCCTCCTTAACCCCCTCCGTCCCTGTTTAATATTTTATATCCCCCGTCAGGACCCTACTTAACCCCCTCCGTCCCTGTTTAATATTTTATATCCCCCATCGGGACCCTCCTTCACCCCCTCCGTCCCTGTTTAATATTATATATCCCCCGTCGGGACCCTCCTTAACCCCCTCCGTCCCTGTTTAATATTTTATATCCCCCGTCGGGACCCTCCTTAACCCCCTCCGTCCCTGTTTAAAATTTTATATCCCCGTCAGGACCCTCCTTAACCCCCTCCGTCCCTGTTTAATATTTTATATCCCCCGTCGGGACCCTCCTTAACCCCCTCCGTCCCTGTTTAATATTTTATATCCCCCATCGGGACCCTCCTTAACCCCCTCCGTCCCTGTTTAATATTTTATATCCCTGTCAGGACCCTCCTTAACCCCCTCCGTCCCTGTTTAATATTTTATATCCCCCGTCAGGACCCTCCTTAACCCTCTCCGTCCCTGTTTAATATTTTATATCCCCCGTTGGGACCCTCCTTAACCCCCTCCGTCCCTGTTTAATATTTTATATCCTCCGTCAGGACCCTCCTTAACCCCCTCCGTCCCTGTTTAATATTTTATATCCCCGTCAGGACCCTCCTTAACCCCCTCCATCCCTGTTTAATATTGTATATCCCCCGTCGGGACCCTCCTTAACCCCCTCCGTCCCTGTTTAATATTTTATATCCCCCGTCGGGACCCTCCTTAACCCCCTCCGTCCCTGTTTAATATTTTATATCCACTGTCAGGACCCTCCTTAACCCCCTCCGTCCCTGTTTAATATTTTATATCCCCCGTCAGGACCCTCCTTAACCCCCTCCGTCCCTGTTTAATATTTTATAACCCCGTCAGGACCCTCCTTAACCACCTCCGTCCCTGTTTAATATTTTATATCCACCGTCGGGACCTTCCTTAACCCCCTCCGTCCCTGTTTAATATTTTATATCCCCCATCAGGACCCTCCTTAACCCCCTCCGTCCCTGTTTAATATTTTATATCCACCGTCGGGTCCCTCCTTAACTCCCTCCCCGTCCCTGTTTAATATTTTATATCCCCCGTCAGGACCCTCCTTAACCCCCCCCCCGTCCCTGTTTAATATTTTATATCCCCCGTCAGGACCCTCCTTAACCCCCTCCGTCCCTGTTTAATATTTTATATCCCCCGTCAGGACCGTCCTTAAACCCCTCCGTCCCTGTTTAATATTTTATATCCCCCCCGTCAGGACCCTCCTTAACCCCCTCCGTCCCTGTTTAATATTTTATATCCCCCGTCTGGACCCTCCTTAACCCCCTCCGTCCCTGTTCAATATTTTATATCCCCGGTCAGGACCCTCCTTAACCCCCTCCGTCCCTGTTTAATATTTTATATCCCCCCCGTCAGGACCCTCCTTAACCCCCTCCGTCCCTGTTTAATATTTTATATCCCCCGTCAGGACCCTCCTTAACCCCCTCCGTCCCTGTTTAATATTTTATATCCCCCCCGTTGGGATCCTCCTGAACCCCCCCCGTCCCTGTTTAATATTTTATATCCCCCCCGTTGGGACCCTCCTTAACCCACTCCGTCCCTGTTTAATATTTTATATCCCCCGTCAGGACCCTCCTTAACTCCCTCGGTCCCTGTTTAATATTTTATATCCCCCGTCGGGACCCTCCTTAACCCCCTCCGTCCCTGTTTAATATTTTATATCCCCCGTCGGGACCCTCCTTAACCCCCTCCGTCCCTGTTTAATATTTTATATTCCCCGTCAGGACCCTCCTTAACCAACTCCGTCCCTGTTTAATATTTTATATCCCCCGTCAGGACCCTCCTTATCACCCTCCGTCCCTGTTTAATATTTTATATCCACTGTCAGGACCCTCCTTAACCCCCTCCGTCCCTGTTTAATATTTTATATCCCCGTCGGGACCCTCCTTAACCCCCTCCGTCCCTGTTTAATATTTTATATCCCCCGTCAGGACCCTCCTTAACTCCCTCCGTCCCTGTTTAATATTTTATATCCCCCGTCAGGACCGTCCTTAAACCCCTCCGTCCCTGTTTAATATTTTATATCCTCCGTCAGGACCCTCCTTAACCACCTCCGTCCCTGTTTAATATTTTATATCCTGCGTCGGGACCCTCCTTAACCCCCTCCGTCCCTGTTTAATATTTTATATCCCCCCCGTTGGGACCCTCCTTAACCCCCTCCGTCCCTGTTTAATATTTTATATCCTCTGTCAGGACCCTCCTTAACCCCCTCCGTTCCTGTTTAATATTTTATATCCACCGTCAGGACCCTCCTTAACCCCCTCCGTCCCTGTTTAATATTTTATATACCCCGTCGGGACCCTCCTTAACCCCCTCCGTCCCTGTTTAATATTTTATATCCTCCGTCAGGACCCTCCTTAACCCCCTCCGTCCCAGTTTAATATTTTATATCCCCCCTCAGGACCCTCCTTAACCCCCTCCGTCCCTGTTTAATATTTTATATCCCCCGTCAGGACCCTCCTTAACCCCCTCCGTCCCGGTTTAATATTTTATATCCCCCGTCGGGACCCTCCTTAACCCCCTCCGTCCCTGTTTAATATTTTATATCCTCCGTCAGGACCCTCCTTAACCCCCTCTGTCCCTGTTTAATATTTTATATCCCCGTCGGGACCCTCCTTAACCCCCTCCGTCCCTGTTTAATATTTTATATCCCCCGTCAGGACCCTCCTTAACTCCCTCCGTCCCTGTTTAATATTTTATATCCCCCGTCAGGACCGTCCTTAAACCCCTCCGTCCCTGTTTAATATTTTATATCCCCCGTCTGGACCCTCCTTAACCCCCTCCGTCCCTGTTCAATATTTTATATCCCCGGTCAGGACCCTCCTTAACCCCCTCCGTCCCTGTTTAATATTTTAAATCCTCTGTCGGGACCCTCCTTCACCCCCTCCGTCCCTGTTTAATATTTTATATCCTCTGTCGGGACCCTCGTTATCCCCCTCTGTCCCTGTTTAATATTTTATATCCACCGTCAGGACCCTCCTTAACCCCCTCCGTCCCTGTTTAATATTTTATATCCACTGTCAGGACCCTCCTTAACCCCCTCCGTCCCTGTTTAATATTTTATATCCCCGTCGGGACCCTCCTTAACCCCCTCCGTCCCTGTTTAATATTTTATATCCTCTGTCGGGACCCTCCTTAACTCCCTCCGTCCCTGTTTAATATTTTATATCCACCGTCAGGACCCTCCTTAACCCCCTCCGTCCCTGTTTAATATTTTATATCCTCGGTCGGGACCCTCCTTAACCCCCTCCGTCCCTGTTTAATATTTTATATCCTCTGTCGGGACCCTCCTTAACCCCCTCCGTCCCTGTTTAATATTTTATATCCCCCGTCAGGACCATCCTTAACCCCCTCCATCCCTGTTTAATATTTTATATCCCCAGTCAGGACCCTACTTAACCCCCTCCGTCCCTGTTTAATATATTATATACCCCGTCAGGACCATCCTTAAACCCCTCCGTCCCTGTTTAATATTTTATATCCTCCGTCAGGACCCTCCTTAACCACCTCCGTCCCTGTTTAATATTTTATATCCTGCGTCGGGACCCTCCTTAACCCCCTCCGTGCCTGTTTAATATTTTATATTCCCCCGTCAGGACCCTCCTTAACCCCCTCCGTCCCTGTTTAATATTTTATATCCTCCGTCAGGACCCTCCTTAACCCCCTCCGTCCCTGTTTAATATTTTATATCCTGCGTCGGGACCCTCCTTAACCCCCTCCGTGCCTGTTTAATATTTTATATTCCCCCGTCAGGACCCTCCTTAACCCCCTCCGTCCCTGTTTAATATTTTATATCCTCCGTCAGGACCCTCCTTAACCCCCTCCGTCCCTGTTTAATATTTTATATCCTGCGTCGGGACCCTCCTTAACCCCCTCCGTCCCTGTTGAATATTTTATATCCCCCGTCGGGACCCTCCTTAACCCCCTCCGTCCCTGTTTAATATTTTATATCCCCCGTCGGGACCCTCCTTAACACCCTCCGTCCCTGTTTAATATTTTATATCCTCCGTCAGGACCCTCCTTAACCCCCTCCGTCCCGGTTTAATATTTTATATCCCCGTCAGGACCCTCCTTAACCCCCTCCATCCCTGTTTAATATTGTATATCCCCCGTCGGGACCCTCCTTAACCCCCTCCGTCCCTGTTTAATATTTTATATCCTCCGTCAGGACCCTCCTTAACCCCCTCCGTCCCTGTTTAATATTTTATATCCCCGTCAGGACCCTCCTTAACCCCCTCCATCCCTGTTTAATATTGTATATCCCCCGTCGGGACCCTCCTTAACCCCCTCCGTCCCTGTTTAATATTTTATATCCCCCGTCGGGACCCTCCTTAACCCCCTCCGTCCCTGTTTAATATTTTATATCCACTGTCAGGACCCTCCTTAACCCCCTCCGTCCCTGTTTAATATTTTATATCCCCCGTCAGGACCCTCCTTAACCCCCTCCGTCCCTGTTTAATATTTTATATCCCCGTCAGGACCCTCCTTAACCACCTCCGTCCCTGTTTAATATTTTATATCCACCGTCGGGACCTTCCTTAACCCCCTCCGTCCCTGTTTAATATTTTATATCCCCCATCAGGACCCTCCTTAACCCCCTCCGTCCCTGTTTAATATTTTATATCCACCGTCGGGTCCCTCCTTAACTCCCTCCCCGTCCCTGTTTAATATTTTATATCCCCCGTCAGGACCCTCCTTAACCCCCTCCGTCCCTGTTTAATATTTTATATCCCCCGTCAGGACCCTCCTTAACCCCCCCCGTCCCTGTTTAATATTTTATATCCTCCGTCAGGACCATCCTTAACCCCCTCCGTCCCTGTTTAATATTTTATATCCTCCGTCGGGACCATCCTTAACCCCCTCTGTCGCATCTCCTCGATGTGCAGTTGTCGCGCTCTCAGTGTGACCAGGCAGCGAGACATTGTCCGTCCAGCTTTGTATAGTGGTCAGACCAGGTTATATGTTACCGCACGGAGACCTGTATTTTCTAGCCTGGACAACTGGCATCGGTCGGCATGCTCTGTGCACCCATCCCGGGCTGTGTACCTCTTCCCCATCGCATCCAGACGCTGAAATGCCTCCTTGCGTCATCCTCCAGGAGCTGAATGATGTAGTATTTGTTGTTGTTGAACTGGACGTTGGTCTGTTGGAAAGACGGTGAGGCGTTTAGAGTGGCCCCCTCGCGCTGGCCTGACCTTCCCTCACTCACCCCTCAGCCTGATGACCAGCAATGGGCCGTCGGTCCTGAGACTGCACCTTCCAAACCCCCCCCCCCCCCCCCAACCCCGGAAGCAGCTTCCCGCCACTTTCCCCAGCCTGCGATGAAACGCACGTGGTTGCACACATCGACTAAGGTCTGGCAGATGGAATACAACGTTAATAAACGTGAAGTCATCCATTTCGGGTCAGAGTAACGGTGGAACGGATTATTACTGGAATGTCAAAGGTTGCAGGGCGCTGCTGTACAGAGGGACCTGGGTGTCCTTGTGCACGAATCACAGAGGGTTGGCCTGCAGGTACAACAGGCAATTAGGGAGGCAAATGGAGTTTTGTCCTTCACTGTTGAAGCGATTGAGTTCATAAACAGGGAGGTTATGTTGCCGTCATACAAGGCGCTGGGGAGGCCACACTTGGAGTACTGTGTTTAGTTCTGGTCTCCTTAATTGAGAAAGGACGCACTGGCACTGGAGGGGATGCGGTGGAGGGGATGCGGAGGAGGGTCACGAGGTTGATCCCCGACTCGAGGGGGTTGGTTTATGCGGAGAGACTGAGCAGGCTGGGAGTGTACTCGCAGGAACTTAGAGGAATGAGAGGGGATCTTACAGAAACACTTAAGTTAGGAAGGGAATGGACGAGACGGACGCAGAGAGGATGTTTTCACTGGCGGGTGAAACTCGGACAAGAGGACGCAGGCTCAACGTTAGAGGGAGCAGATTTCGGACGGAATTGGGAAGGAATTTCTTCACTCGGGGGGGGGGGGGGGGAGGTCGTTGGACAATGAAGGAATTAAGGGATGCGGGTGGGAGCGCAGGGAAGTGGAGCTGAGTCCAAGAGAGGTTCAGCCGCGATGATATTCAACCGGAGGAGCAGGTCTGAGGGGCCGGACTGCCGCCTCCTGCTCCTGGTTCTTTTGTTTAAGAGCTTAGATTTTAAACTAGTGGCAAATGGTTCAGTCCGTCTGCGTAAAGAGACCTGAATAATCAACTCGATGCACAGCAGCACCACTCCCTGCAAGTTCCTCTCTGAGCCACTACAAGTGGAGCTATGGCCACAATCATACCAGCCATGGTCTTGGAGAATGTTGGAACATGGCGATGTGTCCTCCAACAGTCCAGACATGCGCAGGTTAGCTTGGATCCGCCACGCTGAACCGCTTGGAAACGCAGCGGCCTTCCCTTCGGCCTCGGCGAGTAAAAATCCTGCAATTCCCTTCCCGAGAGAACTGTGGGTATCCCTCTGAGGGGAGAAATTACTCCTCATCTCCTTCACCTATGGCAGACCCCCTCCCCTCATTCTAAAACTGTGCACCCCTCCCCACCCCCAAATAAGGGAGGCGACCTCTCAAGTCCCCTCAGGATTTGGGATGTTTCAATGAGATCGCTGCTCACTATGAGCTCCCCAGTTTGCAAACTTCACACAGCCGTAGAGTGCTACAGCACCGTAATAGGTCCTTCCATCCAACCAGTCCATGCAGACCATAGGGGCGGCACAGTGGATCAGTGGTTAGCACTGCTGCCTCACAGGCCCAGGTACCTGGGCTCGATTCCACCCTGGAATTTGCACATTCTCCCCGTGTCTGCGTGGGTTTCCTCTGGGTGCGCCAGTCCAAAGATGTGCAGGTTAGGGTGGATTGGCCATGCTAAATTACCCATAGTGCTCAGGGATGTGCAGGTTAGGGGGGATTGGCCGTGCTAAATTACCCATAGTGCTCAGGGATGTGCAGGTTAGGGTGGATTGGCCGTGCTAAATTACCCATAGTGCCCAGGGATGTGCAGGTTAGGGTGGAGTTGCCATGCTAAATTACCCATAGTGCCCAGGGATGTGTAGGTTAGGGTGGATTGGCCGTGCTAAATTACCCATAGTGCCCAGGGATGTGCAGGTTAGGGTGGAGTTGCCATGCTAAATTACCCATAGTGCCCAGGGATGTGTAGGTTAGGGTGGATTGGCCATGCTAAATTACCCATAGTGCCCAGGGATGTGCAGGTTAGGGTGGAGTTGCCATGCTAAATTACCCATAGTGCCCAGGGATGTGTAGGTTAGGGTGGATTGGCCGTGCTAAATTACCCACAGTGCCCAGGGATGTGTAGGTTAGGGTGGATTGGCCGTGCTAAATGTTAGGTGCAGTAGCCAGAGGGAAATGGGTCTGGGGTGGCTGACCCTTCGGTGGGGTTGGCGCGGACTGGTTAGGCCGAAGGGCCTGTTCCCACACTGTAAGGGAATCTAATCATCATAATCCCAAACTAAACTAGTCCGCTCCTGGTCCATATCCCTCCCAACCTTTCCCTATCTATGAACGTATCCAAATGTCTTCTTTATACTGTAACCATACTCATAGCCACCACTCCCTCAGGCAGCTCAACCCACGTTTTGAACTCCCCCACCCTTGGAGAAATGACCTTTGCTATTCACCATCACCATTCCTCTCATAATTTTATAAACCTCTGTAAGGTCATCCCCCCCAACGTCCTGTTCTCCAGTGGGAAAAGGAAAACGCCCCCTCGTCTCCTTCTAACTCGAGCCCTCCGTACTGAGCAACGTCCTGGTAAATCACTTCCGCGCCCTCTCCAGCTTTAATAGTATCCTCCTGTAACAGGACGACCAGGACAGAACCAGAACGGTACTCCAGGGGAAGCCTCACCTATGTCCTGTACAACCACAACATAACGTCCCAACCCCTGTACTCAAAGCGATGAAGGCAAGCGTTAGAAATGCCTTTTTCACTCCCCGCCCCCACCGTCTACCTGTGACGCAAACTTGAAAGAATTATGTCCCGGGACCCCTGGGTCTCTCTGGTCAAAACACTACCAAAGGCCCAACTTATAATTACTCAGATCACGTCCTTGTTTGTTTTAGCAAAATGCAATGCCTTGTAATTATCCAAATTAAAGCTCGTGTAGACTGGGAATGGGGAGATGGATGTGGTGGGGGAAGGGGGAATGGGGAAGGGGGAATGGGGAAGGGGGAATGGGGAAGGGGGAATGGGGAAGGGGGAATGGGGAAGGGGGAATGGGGAAGGGGGAATGGGGAAGGGGGAATGGGGAAGGGGGAAGGGGGAAGGGGGAAGGGGGAAGGGGGAAGGGGGAAGGGGGAAGGGGGAAGGGGGAATGGGGAAGGGGGAATGGGGAAATGGGGAAGGGGGAATGGGGAAGGGGGAATGGGGAAGGGGGAATGGGGAAGGGGGAATGGGGAAGGGGGAATGGGGAAGGGGGAATGGGGAAGGGGGAATGGGGAAGGGGGAATGGGGAAGGGGGAATGGGGAAGGGGGATGGGGAAGGGGGATGGGGAAGGGGGATGGGGAAGGGGGTTGGGGAAGGGGGTTGGGGAAGGGGGATGGGGAAGGGGGATGGGATAGGGGATGGGATAGGGGATGGGAAAGGGGAAGGGGATGGGGAAGGGGATGGGGAAGGGGTGGGTGGTGGTAGTTATGGCACCTACCTGGTTTAACAGTGCGTCGTACACATCATCCCCTTCTCCGTACACATGGGCCTGTGGAGGGTGGAAGAGCTGTTATTAACTCTGCAGCTTCTCAGCTGCACTCCGATGGGCGGGTGCTGCTCCACACAAGGCAGGCAAACAGAGTGAAGCACGCGGCAGATTGACCGAAGACCCACCCAACCTTCAGAAAACAGGAGGGAACGAGTTCCCGGGAGCAGGACCAGGTGGACAGAGAGCGAGGGATAGCCCACAGAAAGATCAAAGCAAAGGGAGTCGGGGCACTCCACGGCATTAATCACAGAATGCTCAAGGTGTGGAAGCAGGACATTTGGCCCAACAGGTTCACACCAACCCTCTGAATAGCATCCCACCCAGGCCCATCACCCTAAACTATCCCAGTAACCCTGCATTTCCCATGGCTGACTCACCCTAACCTGCACATCCCTGGGCACTATGGGTAATTTAGCATGGCCAATCCACCCTAACCTGCACATCCCTGGGCACTATGGGTAATTTAGGATGGCCAATCCACCCTAACCTGCACATCCCTGGGCACTATGGGTAATTTAGCACTCCCAATCCACCCTAACCTGCACATCCCTGGGGACTATGGGTAATTTAGCACGGCCTTTCCACCCTAACCTGCACATCCCTGGGCACTATGGGTAATTTAGCACGGCCAATCCACCCTAACCTGCACATCCCTGGGCATTACGGGTATTTTAGCACGGCCAATCCACCCTAACCTGCACATCCCTGGGCACTATGGGTAATTTAGCACGGCCAATCCACCCTAACCTGCACATCCCTGGGCACTATGGGTAATTTAGCACGGCCAACCCACCCGAACCTGCACAAGCCTGGGCACTATGGGTAATTTAGCACGGCCAATCCACCCTAACCTGTACATCCCTGGCACTATGTGTAATTTAGCACGGCCAATCCACCCTAACCTGCACATCCCTGGGCACTATGGGTAATTTAGCATGGCCAATCCACCCTAACCAGCACATCCCTGGGGACTATGGGTCATTTAGCACGGCCAATCCACCCTAACCAGCACATCCCTGGGCACTATGGGTAATTTAGCACGGCCAATCCACCCTAACCTGCACATCCCTGGGCACTATGGGTAATTTAGCACGGCCAATCCACCCTAACCTGCACATCCCTGGGCACTATGGGCAATTTAGCACGGCCAATCCACCCTAACCAGCACATCCCTGGGCACTATGGGTAATTTAGCACGGCCAATCCACCCTAACCTGCACATCCCTGGGCACTATGGGTAATTTAGCATGGCCAATCCACCCTAACCTGCACATCCCTGGGCACTATGGGTAATTTAGCATGGCCAATCCACCCTAACCTGCACATCCCTGGGCACTATGGGTAATTTAGCACAGCCAATCCACCCTAACCTGCACATCCCTGGGCAATGTGGGTAATTTAGCATGGCTATTCTCCCTCAGCTGCATGTCCCTGGCCATATGGGTAATTTTGCACGGCCAATCCACCCTACTCTTGACGTCCCTGGGCACTATGGGTAATTTAGCTTTGCCAATCAACCCTAATCTTCACATCCCTGAGCACTATGGGTAATTTAGCATGGCTAATGCACCCTCACCTGCACATCCCTGGGCACTATGGGTAATTTAGCACGGCCAATCCACCCTAAGCTGCACATCCCTGGACACTATGGGTAATTTAGCACGGTCAATCCACCCTAACCTGTACATCCCTGGGCACTATGGGTAATTTAGCACGGCCAACCCACCCTAACCTGCACATCCCTGGGCACTATGGGTAATTTAGCACAGCCAATCCACCCTAACCTGCACATCCCTGGGCACTATGGGTAATTTAGCACGGCCAATTCACCCTAACCTTCACGTCCCTGGGCACTATGGGTAATTTAGCATGGCCAATCCACCCTAACCTGCACATCCCTGGGGACTATGGGTCATTTAGCACGGCCAATCCACCCTAACCAGCACATCCCTGGGCACTATGGGTAATTTAGCACGGCCAATCCACCCTAACCTGCACATCCCTGGGCACTATGGGTAATTTAGCACGGCCAATCCACCCTAACTTGCACATCCCTGGGCACTACGGGTAATTTAGCACGGCCAATCCACCCTAACCTGCACATCCCTGGGCACTATGGGTAATTTAGCACGGCCAATCCACCCTAACCAGCACATCCCTGGTCACTATGGGTAATTTAGCACAGCCAATCCACCCTAACCTGCACATCCCTGGGCACTATGGGTAATTTAGCATGGCCAATTTACCCTAACCTTCACATCTCTGGGCACCATGGGTAATTTAGCACAGCCAATTCACCCTAACCTGCACATCCCTGGGCACTATGGGTAATTTAGCACGGCCAATCCACCCTAACCTGCACATTCCTGGGTACTATGTGTAATTTAGCACGGCCAATCCACCCTAACCTGCACATCCCTGGGCACTACGGGTAATTTAGCACGGCCAATCCACTCAAACCTGCACATCTCTCGGCACTATGGGTAATTTAGCATGGCCAATCCACCCTGACCTGCACATCCCTGGGCAATGTGGGTAATTTAGCATGGCCAATCTCCCTCAGCTGCATGTCCCTGGCCACTATGGGTAATTTTGCACGGCCAATCCACCCTAATCTTCACGTCCCTGGGCACTATGGGTAATTTAGCTTTGCCAATCAACCCTAACCTACACATCCCTGAGCACTATGGGTAATTTAGCATGGCTAATGCACCCTCACCTGCACATCCCTGGGCACTATGGGTAATTTAGCACGGCCAATCCACCCTAACCTGCACATCCCTGGGCACTACGGGTAATTTAGCACGGCCAATCCACTCAAACCTGCACATC
This sequence comes from Chiloscyllium plagiosum, assembly GCF_037043375.1. NCBI lineage: Eukaryota > Metazoa > Chordata > Chondrichthyes > Orectolobiformes > Hemiscylliidae > Chiloscyllium > Chiloscyllium plagiosum. The sequence goes on from NW_028270165.1 coordinate 72,907,694, forward strand.
TCTCGGCACTATGGGTAATTTAGCATGGCCAATCCACCCTGACCTGCACATCCCTGGGCAATGTGGGTAATTTAGCATGGCCAATCTCCCTCAGCTGCATGTCCCTGGCCACTATGGGTAATTTTGCACGGCCAATCCACCCTAATCTTCACGTCCCTGGGCACTATGGGTAATTTAGCTTTGCCAATCAACCCTAACCTACACATCCCTGAGCACTATGGGTAATTTAGCATGGCTAATGCACCCTCACCTGCACATCCCAGGGCACTATGGGTAATTTAGCACGGCCAATCCACCCTAACCTGCACATCCCTGGACACTATGGGTAATTTAGCACGGCCAATTCACCCTAACCTTCACATCCCTGGGCACTATGGGTAATTTAGCACGGCCAATCCACCCTAACCTGCACATCCCTGGGCACTATGGGTAATTTAGCACGGTCAATCCACCCTAACCTACACATCCCTGGGCACTATGGGTAATTTAGCACGGCCAATTCACCCTAACCTTCACATCCCTGGGCACTATGGGTAATTTAGCACGGCCAATCCACCCTAACCTGCACATGCCTGGGCACTATGGGTAATTTAACATGGCCAATTCACCTGACCTGCACATCCCTGGACTGAGGGTTGAAACCGGAGCACCCGGAGGAAACCCACGCAGACAAGGCGGTAGAATGTACAAACTGCACACGGACAGTTGCCCCGAGACTGGAATCGAACCTGGGTCCCTGGCACCGTGAGGCAGTGGTGCTCACCACTGAGTTCACAATGACCATCAACCAAGCAATTCTTTAATCTTTGAATTAGTCTATCTGACACTTATTGCTCCTGGGTGTTGGTGTCAGCAAACCCAGCCACAAGTCACCAGGGAAAGGAATTGGAACATTCCCTATTAATAAGAAAGCAAGCAGAGAGCATGTGAGGTAAAGAGAGAGAGAGAGAGAGAGACAGACAGACAGACAGAGAGAGAGAGAGAGAGAGAGACACAGAGAGAAAGAGAGAGAGAGAGAAACAGAGAGGGAGGGAGAGAGAGAGAGAGAGAGAGAGAGAGAGAGAGGAAGAGAGACAGTATGTGTGTGCGTGTGAGAGAGAGAGAGGGAGAGAAAGAGAGAGAGTGAGTATGTGAGAGAGAGAGAGGGAGAGAAAGAGCAAGTGTGTGTGTGTGTGAGAGAGAGAGAGACAGAGAGAATGAGAGAGAGAGTGAAAGAGTGAGGGAGAGAGAGTGAGGGAGAGAGAGTGAGGGAGAGAGAGTGAGGGAGAGAGAGTGAGGGAGAGAGAGTGAGGGAGAGAGAGTGAGGGAGAGAGAGTGAGGGAGAGAGAGTGAGGGAGAGAGAGTGAGGGAGAGAGAGTGAGGGAGAGAGAGTGAGGGAGAGAGAGTGAGGGAGAGAGAGTGAGGGAGAGAGAGTGAGGGAGAGAGAGGGAGAGAGAGTGAGGGAGAGAGAGTGAGGGAGAGAGAGTGAGGGAGAGAGTGTGAGGGAGAGAGTGTGAGGGAGAGAGTGTGAGGGAGAGAGTGTGAGGGAGAGAGTGTGAGGGAGAGAGTGTGAGGGAGAGAGTGTGAGGGAGAGAGTGTGAGGGAGAGAGTGTGAGGGAGAGAGTGTGAGGGAGAGAGTGTGAGGGAGAGAGTGTGAGGGAGAGAGTGTGAGGGAGAGAGTGTGAGGGAGAGAGAGTGAGGGAGAGAGAGTGAGGGAGAGAGAGTGAGGGAGAGAGAGTGAGGGAGAGAGAGTGAGGGAGAGAGAGTGAGGGAGAGAGAGTGAGGGAGAAAGAGTGAGGGAGAAAGAGTGAGGGAGAAAGAGTGAGGGAGAAAGAGTGAGGGAGAAAGAGTGAGGGAGAAAGAGTGAGGGAGAAAGAGTGAGGGAGAAAGAGTGAGGGAGAAAGAGTGAGGGAGAAAGAGTGAGTTAGAAAGAGGGAGGGAGAAAGAGGGAGGAAGAGGGAGGGAGGAAGAGGGAGGGAGGAAGAGGGAGGGAGAAAGAGTGAGGGAGAGAGAGGGAGAGTGAGGGAGAGAGAGTGAGGGAGAGAGAGTGAGGGAGAGAGAGTGAGGGAGAGAGAGTGAGGGAGAGAGAGTGAGGGAGAGAGAGTGAGGGAGAGAGAGTGAGGGAGAGAGAGTGAGAGAGAGAGAGGGAGAGAGAGTGAGGGAGAGAGAGTGAGGGAGAGAGAGTGAGGGAGAGAGAGTGAGGGAGAGAGTGTGAGGGAGAGAGTGTGAGGGAGAGAGTGTGAGGGAGAGAGTGTGAGGGAGAGAGTGTGAGGGAGAGAGTGTGAGGGAGAGAGAGTGAGGGAGAGAGAGTGAGGGAGAGAGAGTGAGGGAGAGAGAGTGAGGGAGAGAGAGTGAGGGAGAAAGAGTGAGGGAGAAAGAGTGAGGGAGAGAGTGAGGGAGAAAGAGTGAGGGAGAAAGAGTGAGGGAGAAAGAGGGAGTTAGAAAGAAGGAGGGAGAAAGAGGGAGGGAGAAAGAGGGAGGGAGAAAGAGGGAGGGAGAAAGAGGGAGGGAGAAAGAGGGAGGGAGAAAGAGGGAGGGAGAAAGAGGGAGGGAGAAAGAGGGAGGGAGAAAGAGGGAGGGAGAAAGAGGGAGGGAGAAAGAGGGAGGGAGAAAGAGGGAGGGAGAAAGAGTGAGGGAGAGAGTGAGGGAGAAAGAGTGAGGGAGAGTGAGGGAGAGAGAGTGAGGGAGAGAGAGTGAGGGAGAGAGAGTGAGGGAGAGAGAGTGAGGGAGAAAGAGGGAGGGAGAAAGAGGGAGGGAGAAAGAGGGAGGGAGAAAGAGGGAGGGAGAAAGAGGGAGGGAGAAAGAGGGAGGGAGAAAGAGGGAGGGAGAAAGAGTGAGGGAGAAAGAGTGAGGGAGAAAGAGGGAGGGAGAGAAAGAGGGAGGGAGAGAAAGAGGGAGAGAGAGAAAGAGGGAGAGAGAGAAAGAGGGAGAGAGAGAAAGAGGGAGAGAGAGAGTGTGAGAGAGAAAATGAGAGGAAGAGGAGAAGACAGAGAGAGTGAGAAAGGGAGAGAGAGGGTGAGCGAGAGGGAGACTGAGAGGGAGAGTGAAAGGGAGAGTGAAAGGGAGAGAGGGAGAGAGGGAGAGAGTGTGAGAGACAGGAAGAGGGAGAGACAGAGAGAGGGAGAGAGAGAGAGAGTGTGAGGGAGAGAATGAGAGGGATAGTGAAAGGGACAGGGAGAGAACGTGTGGGAGAGAATGAGAGAGAAAGGGAGAGAGAGAGAGAGAGAGAGAGAGAGACAGACAGACAGGTTGCACATCCCACCACTGCAAGAGAGTGAGAGAGAGAGGGAGTGAGTGAGTGAGTGAGTGAGTGAGTGAGTGAGAGGGAGGGAGGGAGGGAGGGAGGGAGTGAGGGGGAGGGAGTGAGGGATATTGCACACCAAAGGCCTAATCCAAGTTAGCGAGAGTCTGGGGAATGGAGGGCGACGAGTTGGCATCGGTAGGGGTTTTGGGATTAATGCGAGTGACAGATCACTGCGTTAACAGGAGCAGAGGGAGTGGGCACGGAGAAGTGACGCAGGGGGCCAGCTTTGTCAGTCCAGCTCAGATCCTCGCGTGGGGCAGCACCGTGCCGCTGCCCCTCTCTCCCCCCACCCCTCAAACCGGCGGTACCTTGCCCAGCTTCTGTTGGCACTCCGTGTCCACGGCCGCTTTCCCCTTGACGATCATCGTCTTCACTGTTTCTGAAGAGAGAAGGGACAGGGAGGTGGGTCTCGGCGGCGAACCTCATCACGCCCCCCTCAGGTCTGGGAGAACACCGCCAATCGGGGTGTGGGGTGGGGGGGTGGCCATTCCGCCCATCGAGCTGTGCTACCTCTCCGTGGAGCAACGCTCTCATTCCCATCTCCCTCCCTCGCACCCCACCACCCCCCCCCAACGGCGCCAACCCCTCCCCGAATCCCTCCCGGTTTAATTTGTCCGCCAGCCCGCCTCTCCTTCCGAAATCATTCGGCGTCTCAGCTTCTGTCTCCCCACCACCCCCTGCATCGATCGATGGCGTGTTCGGAAAAAGAGGCTCGTGCTCCCTGTGTGGATGGGAGTGGGGGGGGGGGGGAGGAGCGCCCTGTAGGGAGGTAAATCCTCGTGCCGGAACTTGGAGCGGTGGAGGGGGATGGGCGGGGAAAGTCCAGTTGTACCAAAGGCGGAGAGAGAGAGAGAGAGAGAGACAGAGAGAGAGAGAGAGAGAGAGAAGTCACGGATACGACTGAAAAGCAGGACCAAAAAGATTAAGAGTCTACAGGTTAACCCCCCCCCCCCACCCGAGGAATGTGAAACAAGACCGGCCTCGTAAACGCGTGGCTCAGAGACTGGCGCGGGAGCGAGAGCCCACGAGGCACTGGCGGCGATAGAGTCATCGAGGAAAGGTCACCGGACAAACGCAGGTGAGAATGCAATGGGTTAGGTTGGATGGGCTTCAGGTCGGTTCCACAGGCCGGCACGACATCGAGGGCCAAAGGGCCTGGACCGTGCTGGAATGGTCTACGTTCTGGAGGCCCACAGCACGTAAACAGGCCCTTCGGCCCAACCTGTCCATGCCGCCCCCGTTTTCCCAACTAATCGAGCGATTAATCTCGGAATTGTCAGCCGCGCTTCGCCCACTTGAAGATGTCGCCTCGTAGGGTGACGAAGCGTCTGGAGGCGAACCTTCCAGCTCAGCGAGCAAACCCACATCCAGAACCTCGACCCGAGCTACCAACCTTCTCCAAACTTGCGAACCTCGTCCCGTGTGCCTGCGTTTGGCCTCTGTCCCTCCATCCCCACACCAACCACGTACCTCTCCAAGTGTTTCTTAAATGCCAAAGTGGTACCCGCCCTCTGCCACGACCTGTCGCAGCCCGTTCCTGACACTCACCACCCCCTTCCGTGTGGGGATAAATTAACCCTGTGGACCCTATGGTACCTGCCACAAGCTGCTCCGGAAAACCACCTGGTAGATATTCTACAAATTCCTCTTCATGGAGATCCATGACCAACCTGACTCACCCCATTCCAACTGCATATAGAAGGTCTCCAGGATTATCGTAACAACGCCTTCTCTATCTCCTGATTTATTTTCCTGACTACCACTAAGGGGGGGGGTGTTCGAATGAGGCGGGCACCTGAATCATGCCGGGACCCGAGTCCTAGTGAATTAAGTAACTAGGGTTATGATTAGGGCTTTAAACTAAGTACTGAATCTGGGGGGGGGGGGGGGGAGAGGGAATGAGTCACAGAGTCATACAGCATTGAAACAGACCCTTCGGCCCAACCCGTCCATGCTGACCCAGATATCCCAACCCAATCTAGTCCCACCTGCCAGCGCCCGGCCCATATCCCTCCAATCCCTTCCTATCCCTGTCCCCATCCACCCTTTTAAATGCTGTCATTGTACCAGCCTCCACCACTTCCTCTGGCAGCTCATTCCACACACGTATCACCCTCTGTGTGAAACGTTGCCCCTGAGGTCTCTTTTATATCTTTCCCCTCTCGCCTTAAGCCTACGCCCCTCTAGTTCTGGACTCCCCAACCCCAGGGAAGAGACTTTGTCTATTTATCCTATCCATTACCCCTCATGATTTTATAAACCTCTATAAGGTCACCCCTCAGCCTCCGAGGCTCCAGGGAAAACAGCCCCAGCCTGTTCAGCCTCTCCCTGTAGCTCAAATCCTCCAACTCTGGCAACATCCCTGCAAATCTTTTCTGAACCCTTTCAAGTTTCACAACATCTTTCCAATAGGAAGGAGACCAGAATTGCACGGAATGAGCTGGGTTCAGTTGCATGGAAAGTTACGGAAAAAGTTTAAGGGAGGGAGGGATCAGGAAGGAGAGGTTATTAAGGTCTGCCAGAATGCGTAACAAGACAGAGAGTATGGAAATGGATGTAGGTTTGCTCGCTGAGCTGGAAGGTTCATTTCCAGACGTTTCGTCACCCTACTAGGTAACATCTTCAGTGGGCCTCCGGGCGAAGCACTGCTGATAATTCTGCTTTCTGTTTATATGTTTGGGTCTCTTTGGGTTGGTGGTGTCGTTTCCTGTGGGGAAGTCACTTCCTGTTCCTTTTTCTCAGGTGGGTGGTAGATGGGGTCTAACTCGATGGGTTTGTCGATAGAGGTTTGGTTGGAATGCCATGCTTCTAGGAATTCTCGTGCGTGTCTCTGTTTGGCTTGTCCTAAGATGGATGTGTTGTCCCAATCGAAGTGGTGTCCTTCCTCATCCATACGTGAGGATACTAGTGAGAGAGGGTCATGTCGTTTTGTGGCTAGATGATGTTCATGTATCCTGGTGGCTAGTTTTCTGCCTGTTTGTCCAATGTAGTGTTTGTTACAGTCCTTGCACAGTATTTTATAAATGACATTAGTTTTGCTTGTTGTCTGTATAGGGCCTTTCAACTTCATTAGCTGCTGTTTTGGTGGGTCTGTGGGCTACCACGATGCCAAGGGGTCTGAGTAGTCTGACAGTCATTCCCGAGATGTCTTTGATGTCGGGGAGAGTGGCTGGGGTTCCTGGACACAAACCAACAGCCACTCTCAGACAACAACTCACCAGGACCAAGGACCCGATACCCAGCATGAGCAAAACCAATGTGGTGTACAAAGTCCCATGCAAGGACTGCACAAAACACTACACAGGACAAACAGGAAGACAGCTAACGATCCGTATCCATGAACGCCAACTACCACGAAACGACACGACCAGCTGTCCTTAGTAGCCACACACACAGATGACAAGCAACATGAGTTCAACTGGGACAACACTACTATTATAGGTCAAGCCAAACAGAGAACAGCCAGGGAATTCCTAGAGGCATGGCACTCATCCACAGACTCAATCAACAAACACATCGACCTGGACCCAATATACCGGCCACTGCAGCGGACAGCTGGAACTGACACCCGGAAGCGGCAGAGACAAACCACTATAAATGCTGGAGGAAACATCACAGAAGCGCTTCACAGGAGGCTCCCAAGCACCGAGGATGTCACCTAGACAGGGGACGAAATGTCTGCAACACGAATTCCCAGCTCGGCGAACAGAACCACAACAAGGAGCACCCGAGCTACAAATCTTCTCCCAAACTTGGAACGCGTTTTGTCTGTTTGTTTGGGTTTGTTGCTGAGAAATCGGCGGACTGTGTTCATTGGGTACCCATTCTTTTTGAATACACGGTAGATTAGATTCCCTTACGGTGTGGAAACAGCCCTTCGGCCCAACCAGTCCACACCGTCCCTCCGAATAGTAACCCACCCGAACCCATTTCCCTCTGACTAATGCACCTAACGTTACGGGTAATTTAGCACGGCCAATTCACCCTAACCTGCACATGTGGGAGGAAACCCACGCAGACACGGGGAGAATGTGCAAACTCCACACAGACAGTCGCCAGAGGTGCTGTGAGGCAGCAGTGCGAACCTCTGAGCCACCGTGCTGCCCTTATATAGGTATAGGTGATTTTCCTCTGCTCTGCATAGTTCCTCTGTGCTGCAGTGTGTTGACTCGTTGAAATAATGTTCTGATGCAGCTTCGTTTGTGGGTGTTGGGATGATTGCTTCTGTAGTTCTGTATTTGGTCCATATGTGTTGTTTTCCTGTAGACGCTAGTTTGAAGTTCCCCATTGGCTGTTCACTCTACTGTGACATCTAGGAATAGCACTTTGTTGTTGTTTTCCTCCTCTTCAGTGAATTTTATGCCAGTAAAGGTATTATTGATGGTCTTGAAGGTTTCCTCTAATTAGTTTCGTCTAGTGATGCCAAAGATTACAAAATACCGTGTAAAATGAAGATGTTACCTCGTGCGGTGACGAAACGTCTGGAAATGAACCTTCCAGCTCAGTGAGCAAACCCACATCCAGAATGTCAACCTGAGCTACAAATCTTCTCAAAACTCGCTAAGTAAGTTTAGGAATCTAACAGCAGATAAGGGGGCCACTCTGAGAAGCGTGTCAGTCAACGCAGGACTGAAGCTGTTGTGCACGGAATGAGGTAAGTGGACTGACAGCGCAGATCGAAGTCAGCAGACACAACGCTGTGGGTATCACGGAAGCAGGGCTAGGAACTAAGCAGCCAAGGCTACACGTCTTGTGTACAGGCCCTCTCGAGGCAGTCGGGAAGAAAATAGATCAGGAGAGAGAGAAGACACTATTACAATAATCCTGGAAGCGTTCAGAATCAGGTTGGTAGTGGATCTCCAGGAAAAGGGATTTGTAAAACACCTAGCAGATGGTTTATCGGAGCAGTTTGTGGTAGAGCCCACTGGGGAACAGACAATCCTGGTTTCTGGGGACGCGGCAGACTTGATTAGGAAGCTTAAGATGAAGGAGCCGCTAGGAGGCAGTGAGCATTGTGTGTAAGAATTCACCCTGCGGTCTGAGAGGGAAAAGCTGGATTCAGACGTTGCGATTGAGTAAGTGTAGCTGCAAAGAGGCGAGGGAGGAGCTGGCCCGAGTTGATCGGAAGGGGGGAAAAAGTGAGGACTGCAGATGCTGGAGATCGGAGTCAAGGTCAAGAGTGGCGCTGGAAAAGCACAGCAGGTCAGGCAGCATCCAGGGAGCAAGAAAATCGACGTTTCGGGCAGGAGCCCTTCATCAGGAATAGAGGCTGGGAGCCTCCGGGGTGGAGAGATAAATGGAAGAGGGGGTGGGTGGGGGAGAAGGTAGCAAAGTGTACACTAGGTGGATGGGGGTGGGGATGGAGGTGATAGGTCAGAGAGGAGGGCAGAGCGGATAGGTGGGAAGGGAGATAGGCAGGTAGGACAGGTCATGAGGACAAGTGCTGAGCTGGAAGGTTGGAACTGAGGTTATGTGGGGGGAGGGGAAATGAGGAAACTGGTGAAGTCCACATTGATGCCCTGGGGTTGAAGGGTCCCGAAGCGGAAGATGAGGCATTTAGCACGGCCAATCCACCCTAATCTGCACATCCCTGGGCACTATGGGTAATTTAGCACGGCCAATCCACCCTAACCTGCACATCCCTGGGCACTATGGGTAATTTAGCACGGCCAATCCACCCTAATCTGCACATCCCTGGGCACTATGGGTAATTTAGCACGGCCAATCCACCCTAATCTGCACATCCCTGGGCACTATGGGTAATTTAGCACGGTCAATCCACCCTAATCTGCACATCCCTGGGCACTCTGGTTAATTTAGCGTGGCCAATCCACCCTAACCTAGACATCCCTGGGCACTATGGGTAATTTAGCACGGCCAATCCACCCTAATCTGCACATCCCTGGGCACTATGGGTAATTTAGCACGGCCAATCCACCCTAACCTGCACATCCCTGGGCACTATGGGTAATTTAGCATGGCCAATCCACCCTAACCTGCCCATCCCTGGGCACTATGGGTAATTTAGCACGGCCAATCCACCCTAACCTGCACATCCCTGGGCACTATGGGTAATTTAGCACGGCCAATCCGCCCTAACCTGTACATCTTTGGACTGTGAGAGGAAACCAGAGCTTCCTGGAAGAAACCCACGCAGACACAGCGGGAGAACGTGCCAACTCCACACAGACAGTCGCCCCGAGGCTGGAATCGAACCTGGGCCCCTGGTGCTGTGAGGCAGCAGTGCTCCTGGGGCAGGAACTGAACAGGTTACTTTGCCTCAGTGTTCACAGCGGAAGGCACCAGCGGCGTACCAGAACCTGGAGAGAGTCAGGGGGCCATCGCTCAGGAGAAAGGTACTGGGGGAAAGCTGAAAGGCGTGAAGGTGGATAAATCCCCTGGACCAGATGGACTACACCCCAGAGTTCTGAAAGAGACAGCTGAGGAGACTGCACAGGCTCTGGTGGTGATCGTTCGGGAATCACTGAGGCAGGAGGGTCCCAGAGGACTGGAAAATGGCTAACGTAACACCCCTGCTTGAGAAGGTGCAGGGGGATCTGGGTGCTCTAGTTCATGAGTCACAGAAAACTAGCAATCGTGAATGGCAGATAATAAAGAAAGCAAATGGAATGTCAGCTTTCAGAGCTAAGGGATTGGAGTGGAAAGGTAAGGAAGTGTTGTTGTAACTGTATGAGGGACTGGTGAGAGCGCACCCGGAGTATCATGCACAGTTTTGGTTCCGTTATTCAAGGACAGGCGTCGTGACGTTGGAGGCAGCTCAGAGGGCGCTCACTGGATTGATCCCAGAGATGAGGGGCTTGTCGTATGAAGAGGGATTGAACAGTTTAGGCCTGTACTCTCTGGAATTTAGATGACTGAGGGGAGATCAAACTGAGGTATTCAAGAGGATAAAAGGTGTGGATAGAATAGACGTAAATAGGGCGGAAGCCTCTGGAGTACAACAGGATCTGGACCAGACGGGCCAATGGGCTGAGAAGTGGCAGATGGAGTTTAATTCAGATAAACGCGAGGTGCTACACTTTGGGAAAGCAAATCTTAGCAGGACTTATACACTTAATGGTAAGGTCCTGGGGAGTGTTGCTGAACAAAGAGACCTTGGAGTGCACGTTCATAGCTCCTTGAAAGTGGAGTCGCAGGTAGTTAGGATAGTGAAGGAGGCGTTTGGTACGCTTTCCTTTATTGGTCAGGGTATTGAGTACAGGAGTTGGGAGGTCAGGTTGTGGCTGTACTGGACATTGGTTAGGGCCACTGCATTCAGTTCTGGTCTCCCTGCTATAGGACGGATGTTGTGAAACTCAAAAGGGCTCAGAAAAGATTTACATGAATGTTACCAGGGTTGGAGGATCTGAGCTACAGGGAGAGGCTGAACAGGCTGAGGCTGTTTTCCCTGGAGTGTCGGAGACTGAGGGGTGACCTTATAGAGGTTTATAAAATCATGAGGGACATGGTACAGTGAATAGCCGAGGTCTTTTCCCTGGGGTGGGGGATGAAGTCCAGAACTAGAGGGGCGTAGGTTTAGGGTGAGAGGGGAAAGGGACCCGAGGGGTAACTTTCTCACCCAGAGGGTGGTGCGTGTGTGGAATGAGCTGCCAGAGGAAGGGTGGAGGCTAGTACAATGACAGCATTGAAAAGGTGGATGGGGACAGGGATAGGAAGGGTTTGGAGGGATACGGGGCAGGGGCTGGCAAACGGGGACTGGATTAGGTTAGGGATATCTGGGTCGGCACAGCCGGGTTGGGCTGAAGGGTCTGTTTCCCGTGCTGTACATCTCTAAGGCTGCAAGGAGCCATCCCAAATTGCTTCCTTGTTCCTGAACAGGTCGAACCATCTTCAGAAGTGACACCCCTGTGAGAATGTGGTCAGCTGATACGGAGTATTCACTTGCATCCCCAAACAATAGAGCACAGAAGCCTGGCTGTCTGGCAGGAAGCAGAGAGAGTGGGGGAGAAAAGGGTCCGTCTCAGGATGGCAGCCGGTGACAAGTGGTGTCCCACAAGGCTCAGTGCTGGGACCACAACCTTCCACTTTATACATTAACGATCGCGATGAAGGGACTGAGGGCATTCTGGCTACGTTTGCAGATGATACAAAGATAGGTAGAGGGACAGGTAGCAGTGTGGGTGGCACGGTGGCACAGTGGTTAGCACTGCTGCCTCACAGCGCTAGAGACCCGGGTTCAATTCTCCGCCTCAGGCAACTGACTGTGTGGAGTTTGCACATTCTCCCCGTGTCTGCGTGGGTTTCCTCCGGGTGCTCCGGTTTCCTCCCACAGTCCAAAGATGTGCAGGTCAGGTGAATTGGCCATGCTAAATTGCCCGTAGTGTTAGGTAAGGGGTAAATGTAGGGGCATGGGTGGGTTGCGCTTCGGCAGGTCGGTGTGGACTTGTTGGGCCGAAGGGCCTGTTTCCACACTGTAATGTAATCTAATCTAAGAGTCAGCTGTTAAGAAGGCAAATGCAATGATTGCATTATTTCGAGAGGACTTGATTATAAAAGCAGGGATGTACTTCCGAGGCTCTACAAAGCTCCAGTCAGGGCCACATTTGCCGTAGCGGGCCCCATATCTCAGGGAGGATGTACTGGCCCTGGAGTGGGTCCAGAGGAGGTTAGAGAACATGGAACAGTGCAGCGCAGAACAGGCCCTTCGGCCCTCGATGTTGCGTCAACCTGTGAACTATTCTCAGCTCGTACCCCTACACTATCCCATCATCATCCATGTGCTTATCCAAGGATTGTTTAAATCTCCCTAACGTGGCTGCATTAACTACATTGGCAGGACAGGCATTCCACACCCTTACCACTCTCTGAGTGAAAAACCTGCCTCTGACATCTATCACCCCTCAGTTTGTAGTTTTGCCCCACGTACAAGCTGACGTCATCATCCTTGGAAAAAAGACTCTCACTGTCCACCCTATCTAATCCTCTGATCACCTTGTATGTCTCTATCAAATCCCCTCTCAGCCGCCTTCTCTCCAATGAGAACAGACCCAAGTCTCTCAGCCTTTCCTCATAAGACCTTCCCTCCAGACCAGGCACCATCCTGGTCAATCTCCTCTGCACCTTTTCCAATGTTTCCACAGCCTTCCTGTATACTGAGGTTCACGAGAACGATCCCAGGATTGGAAGACTGAACGTATGAGGGACATTGGCGGACTCTGGATTTACGCTCGATGGAGTTCAGGAGGAGATGGGTCGGGGGGGGGGATCTAACTGAAACGTGCAGAATACAGTACGGCCTGGACAGAGTGGACGCTGGGGAAGATGTTTGCATCAGGAGGAGAGACTCGGACACGAGGGTACAGCCTTTAGAACGGGAGATAAGGAGGAACGTCTTCAGCCAGAGAGTGGGGAATCTATGAAATTCACTGCCACAGAGGGTTGTGGGGGCCAGGTCACTGAGTGCGTTTAAGACTGAGATAGATAGACTCTTGATGGTCAAGGGGGGGGGGGCAAGGGTTACGGGGAGAATGGGGTCGAGGAACGTAATGACTGAACGGCGGAACAGACTCGATGGGCCGAGTGGTCTAATTTCTGCTCCGATGTCTCACGGTCTCAATCCAGACAGACTGAAGCCGTGATGGGCGGTGAACGCTAAACAAAACACATCTCCTCCGGTCCATGGCACACTTACCCGACGCATCCCGCCCGGCCTCCACTCCGCGCCCCCCCGACAGCACCCAAACCATGCCCCCCCCCCCTCCCCCTCCCTCACCCCCGGCCCGATACCAGCGAGGGGAGGGCAGCAACGCCGCGCTTACCTTGGCTGTCGGCCGCTGCCTGCTGACTGCCGGCGTCTCCCTTCTCTGGACGCACCCGGCGCGCCCTCTTGGCGGGGACAGAACCCGCGGGCGAGGGGGAGGAGGAGGATGTGGACGCACCGTCGGAGGGCCGTGAGTCGTCAGCGTCGCTGGGCGTCGCCGCGGCATCTGCGGGCGGGGGAGAGACAGAACGTGGGTGAGAGACGCCGAGGGCAGGTCGGAGCCCGCGAGACACCGGCGGGGTGCGCTTTTACCTGAACGCAGGCGGCTCATCTTGCGCTCGTACTTGGTCCCGCTGTTGACCTGCCTCATCCGCCCAACCTCCAGGAGGTAGCGGGCCCGCCCAATGGAGTGGGGCACCGTCGCCGCTCCCCCCCGCCTGGCCCGCTCCAGTTCGGCACACACCGCGGCGCCATAGGGGCGCCAGACGGCGTCGTCACCCTGCCACTGCCACACGAAATCTGGGCGGAAAACGGCAAGAGGTTAACCGGACTGAGAGCTCCCTCTACCCTTCAATCTGAAAGTAAAGCTCCCTCTACCCTTTAATCTGAAAGTAAAGCTCCCTCTACCCTTTAATCTAAAAGTAAAGCTCCCTCTACTCTTTAATCTAAAAGTAAAGCTCCCTCTACTCTTTAATCTGAAAGTAAAGCTCCCTCTACCCTTTAATCTGAAAGTAAAGCTCTCTCTACCCTTTAATCTGAAAGTGAAGCTCCCTCTACCCTTTAATCTGAAAGTAAAGCTCCCTCTACCCTTTAATCTGAAAGTAATGCTCCCTCTACCCTTTAATCTGAAAGTAAAGCTCCCTCTACCCTTTAATCTGAAAGTAAAGCTCCCTCTACCCTTTAATCTGAAAGTAAAGCTCCCTCTACCCTTTAATCTGAAAGTAAAGCTCTCTCTACCCTTTAATCTGAAAGTAAAGCTCCCTCTACCCTTTAATCTGAAAGTAAAGCTCTCTCTACCCTTTAATCTGAAAGTGAAGCTCCCTCTACCCTTTAATCTGAAAGTAAAGCTCCCTCTACTCTTTAATCTGAAAGTAAAGCTCCCTCTACCCTTTAATCTGAAAGTAATGCTCCCTCTACCCTTTAATCTGAAAGTAAAGCTCCCTCTACCCTTTAATCTGAAAGTAAAGCTCCCTCTACCCTTTAATCTGAAAGTAAAGCTCCCTTTACCCTTTAATCTGAAAGTAAAGCTCCCTCTACCCTTTAATCTGAAAGTAATGCTCCCTCTACCCTTTAATCTGAAAGTAAAGCTCCCTCTACCCTTTAATCTGAAAGTAAAGCTCCCTCTACCCTTTAATCTGAAAGTAAAGCTCCCTCTACCCTTTAATCTGAAAGTAAAGCTCCCTCTACCCTTTAATCTGAAAGAAAAGCTCCCTCTACCCTTTAATCTAAAAGTAAAGCTCCCTCTACCCTTTAATCTGAAAGTAAAGCTCTCTCTACCCTTTAATCTGAAAGTAAAGCTCCCTCTACCCTTTAATCTGAAAGTAAAGATCCCTCTACCCTTTAATCTGAAAGTAAAGCTCCCTCTACCCTTTAATCTGAAAGTAATGCTCCCTCTACCCTTTAATCTGAAAGTAAAGCTCCCTCTACCCTTTAATCTGAAAGTAAAGCTCCCTCTACCCTTTAATCTGAAAGTAAAGCTCCCTCTACCCTTTAATCTGAAAGTAAAGCTCCCTCTACCCTTTAATCTGAAAGAAAAGCTCCCTCTACCCTTTAATCTAAAAGTAAAGCTCCCTCTACCCTTTAATCTGAAAGTAAAGCTCTCTCTACCCTTTAATCTGAAAGTAAAGCTCCCTCTACCCTTTAATCTGAAAGTAAAGATCCCTCTACCCTTTAATCTGAAAGTAAAGCTCTCTCTACCCTTTAATCTGAAAGTAAAGCTCTCTCTACCCTTTAATCTGAAAGTAAAGCTCCCTCTACTCTTTAATCTGAAAGTAAAGCTCTCTCTACCCTTTAATCTGAAAGTAAAGCTCCCTCTACCCTTTAATCTGAAAGTAAAGCTCTCTCTACCCTTTAATCTGAACGTAAAGCTCTCTCTACCCTTTAATCTGAAAGTAAAGCTCTCTCTACCCTTTAATCTGAAAGTAAAGGTCCCTCTACTCTTTAATCTGAAAGTAAAGCTCTCTCTACCCTTTAATCTGAAAGTAAAGCTCTCTCTACCCTTTAATCTGAAAGTAAAGCTCTCTCTACCCTTTAATCTGAAAGTAAAGCTCCCTCTACTCTTTAATCTGAAAGTAAAGCTCTCTCTACTCTTTAATCTGAAAGTAAAGCTCTCTCTACCCTTTAATCTGAAAGTAAAGCTCCCTCTACCCTTCAATCTGAAAGTAAAGCTCCCTCTACCCTTTAATCTGAAAGTAAAGCTCCCTCTACCCTTTAATCTGAAAGTAAAGCTCTCTCTACCCTTTAATCTGAAAGTAAAGCTCCCTCTACCCTTTAATCTGAAAGTAAAGCTCCCTCTACCCTTTAATCTGAAAGTAAAGCTCTCTCTACCCTTCAATCTGAAAGTAAAGCTCCCTTTACCCTTTAATCTGAAAGTAAAACTCCCTCTAACCTTTAATCTGAAAGTAAAGCTTCCTCTACCCTTTAATCTGAAAGTAAAGCTCCCTTTACTCTTTAATCTGAAAGTAAAGCTCCCTTTACTCTTTAATCTGAAAGTAAAGCTCTCTCTACCCTTTAATCTGAAAGTAAAGTTCCCTTTACCCTTTAATCTGAAAGTAAAGCTCTCTCTACCCTTTAATCTGAAAGTAAAGCTCTCTCTACCCTTTAATCTGAAAGTAAAGCTCTCTCTACCCTTTCAATCTAAAAGTAAAGCTCTCTCTACCCTTAAATCTGAAAGTAAAGCTCTCTCTACCCTTTCAATCTAAAAGTAAAGCTCTCTCTACCCTTTAATCTGAAAGTAAAGCTCTCTCTACCCTTTCAATCTAAAAGTAAAGCTCTCTCTACCCTTAAATCTGAAAGTAAAGCTCTCTCTACCCTTTCAATCTAAAAGTAAAGCTCTCTCTACCCTTTAATCTGAAAGTAAAGCTCTCTCTACCCTTTAATCTAAAAGTAAAGCTCTCTCTACCCTTTAATCTGAAAGTAAAGCTCCCTCTACCCTTTAATCTGAAGGTGAAGCTCTCTCTACCCTTTAATCTGAAAGTAAAGCTCTCTCTACCCTTTAATCTGAAAGTAAAGCTCTCTCTACCCTTTAATCTAAAAGTAAAGCTCTCTCTACCCTTTAATCTGAAAGTAAAGCTCCCTCTACCCTTTAATCTGAAAGTAAAGCTCCCTTTACTCTTTAATCTGAAAGTAAAGCTCCCTCTACCCTTTAATCTGAAAGTGAAGCTTCCTCTACCCTTCAATCTGAAAGTAAAGCTCCCTCTGCCCTTTAATCTGAAAGTAAAGCTCCCTCTACCCTTTAATCTGAAAGTGAAGCTTCCTCTACCCTTTAATCTGAAAGTAAAGCTCCCTTTACCCTTTAGACTGAAAGTGATGCTCCCTTTACCCTTTAATCTGAAAGTAAAGCTCCCTCTACCCTTTAATCTGAAAGTAAAGCTCTCTCTACCCTTTAATCTGAAAGTAAAGCTCTCTCTACCCTTTCAATCTAAAACTAAAGCTCCCTCTACCCTTTAGTCTGAAAGTAAAGCTCCCTCTACCCTTTAATCTGAAAGTGAAGCTCCCTTTACCCTTTAATCTGAAAGTAAAGCCTCCTCTACCCTTTAATCTGAAAGTAAAGCTCCCTCTACTCTTTAATCTGAAAGTAAAGCTCCCTCTACCCTTTTACAGAGAAGGTAAAGCTCCCTCTGTTTTTCCCAATGGAAAGTAAAACTCTCTGTACTGTTTTGAACTGAATGCAAAGCTGTCTCTACGCTTTAACAACAAGATGAATTTAAAGTTCCCCGGAGTGTCTGCCCATTGAACACTGTCAGGACAGGATCGTACAGTCCTTCTTTTCTTCCACGGCGTAGCGCACGTTCCTCTCAAAGCCCGTCTGGCTGTTCCTCTGCACCATTTTCTTCAAATCCACTTGCAGGGTGACATTCGTGGGAAGAGACAGCTGAACAGAGGTACTCCCTGACCTGGGCGGAGGGAGAAAGATATGGTGCAATGTCAGTGTCCACGTAATTCACTTGGAAAGTCTGAGCGGGGACAGGGGGGAACTGAGGAAGAGAGAGAGAGAGGGAGAGGGAGAGAAAGAGAGGGGGCTGACCGAGAGAGATAGAGAAAAAGGGACAGAGAGAGGTGGACAGGCGAAGAGAGAGAGAGAGAGAGACAGAAAGACATAGTAAAGGACAGAAGGGGCGAGAGAGAGAGAGAGAGGGGCGTTGGGGGGGGGGAAACTGACAGAGTGAGAAAGAAGGATAGACCGGGAGATGGAGTGGGAGACAGAGAGAGAGAGACAGAGAGAGAGAGAGACAGACAGAGAAACAGGGATAGATCAAGAGAGAGAGAGAGAGAGAGAGAGAGAGAGAGAGAAAGAATGAGAGAGGCCCAACCAAGAGACAGAAAAAGAGGAATAGACCGAGAGGGAATGGGGTCCAAGAGAGACTGAGTGAGTGAGTGAGTGAGTGAGTGAGTGAGTGTGTGTGTGTGTGAGAGAGAGAGCGCGAGAGAGACAGCAATTCAAACTGGGGATGAAGAGTGTTTGGGAGTGTGGGAACAGAAGCAAGCAGAGATATGAAGGTTGTGGGACTGGAGGAAATCACAGAGATGGGGAAAGGGTGGTGGGTGTGAAAGGGGAAAGTGGGCGATCAGAGGGAGCGGTGGGGTTAGAGGCGATGGAAGGATTTTGAGTTTTGAAGCAGAGAGCCCCTTGGCCGAACGCTGCCCCCGAGACTCACCGCAAAGCATCTGAGAGATCCTGCTCGTGTTCCGTCGAGTAAACGTTCCAGGATCCGTCATCCCCTTCCCACTCCCAGCGACAAGCCAACTCGTCAAGACCCCCCTCCTCTTCCTCATCGTCCGCCATCCCTCTCTTGCGGCCTGCAGGGAGAACACCAGTCCCACCATCACAACTCTCACGCACACACACTATCAAGGTTAATCTTATCAATATCTAGGCTTGCGCTGACAAGTGGCAACTACCATCTCCAACAAGAGACAATCCCATCACCGCCTCCTGATGTTCAATGGCGTTACCGCCACTGAATTCCCCCACTACCAACATCCTGGGGGTTACCGTTGACCAGAAACTGAACGTGGACCAGCCCCGTATAAACCCAGCGGCTACAAGAGCAGGGTCAGAGGCTGGGAATCCTGCAGCGATCACTCCCCTCCTGACTCCCCGCTCCCCGAGCCCTGTCCCACCATCGACAAGGCATAAGTCAGGGAGGCTGAGGGAGTACTCCCCACTTGCCTCTGGATGGAGGGGGGGGGGGCAGCTCCGACAACACTCGAGAATCTCCACACCGCCCAGGGACAAAGCAGCCCCCCCACACACCCCGCTCGATTGGCCCCAGCCCCACAAACCCCCCACTCCCTCCCTCCACCCCACCCACCGACGCTCAGTCGCAGCAGTGTGTACCGTCTACAAGACCCACTGCAGAACCTCACCGAGGGGCTCCTCAGACAGCACCTTCCCAAAACCCCCCACACCCCTCTACCATCTAGAAGGGGGATGGGGGGGGGGGCAGCAGATACACGGGGAACACCACTCCCCCTCCCCCTCTCCCCAACTCCGAGCCACTCCCCGTCTCAGAATCTATCTGCCGTTCCTTCCTGGGGTCAGAACCCTGGGATTGCCCCCCCTCCCTGAGGGACATCGTGGGTCTACCCCACAGCACGTGGCGAAGATGGCAGCTCACACCCCCTCCCACCTTCTCAAGGAGGGCAATAAGTGATATTTAAAAGCCCCTCTGAGGCACAGAATCGTTGTGTGATACAGTGCAGGACTACGCGCATGACTGAGGTACCCAGTAGAAGAGTCGCAGCACTCCATCCACACCACCCAGGACCTCCTAAACACCATCAAACACACCAAGATAGAGGACGACGGAGCGATGGTCCCATGCGACGTAACAGCACCGTTCACCCCCTGCAACGTCGGCCCGGCGGAGGGAACACACGCGCACACGCACACGCACACGCACACACACACACCCCCCCCAACCACCATCAATCACATTACCAACGAAAACATCATGAAGCCAGTGGACCTGTGCCTCACCACCCACTTCACCTTCAACAACATAGTCTACAAACAAAACAACGGCACACCCATGGGATCTCCGCTATCAGGACTCACAGCAGAAGCGGTAATGCAAAGGCTAGAACAAACAGCCCTACCAACCATCAAACCAAACATCTGGGTCCGCGACGTAGATGACACCTTTGTCATCACAAAACGAAACAAGAGAGAAGAGATATTTAACATCATCGACAACACCCTCACAGGCATAGAGTTCACCAGGGAGGAAGAAACCGACAACAAACTCGCATTCCTGGACGTCACAGTCGAAAGAAAGGACAAGGGAGAACTACAAACCTGCGTATACAGAAAACCGACTAACACTGACCAAAGACTTAACTACACCAGCAACCATCCCAACACACACAAACAAAGCTGTATCAGAACGCTATTCCAACGAGCCACCACACACTGCAGCACAGACGAACTTCGGAAAACAGAGGAGAACCACCTATACGACGTATTCAAGAAGAACGGATACTCAAAAAATACAGTGCGCAGATTCCTCAAGTACAAACCACGACAAGCAGACCAAACACAGCCAGAAACCCTAACCACCTTACCATACATCAAAGAAGTCTCAGAACAGACAGCCAGACTACTGAGACCCCTCAGAATCCTAGTAGCACACAAACCCACCAACACTCTCAAACAAAAACTAACAAACCTAAAAGACCCAGTACAACCCATGGGCAAAACCAACGTCGTCTACAAAATTCCATGCAAGGATTTGCCACAAACACTATGTAGGACAAACAGGAAGAAAGCTAGCCACCAGGATACACTAACACCAGCTAGCCACAAAAAGGCACGACCCTCTCTCCCTCGTAGCCCTACACACGGATGAAAGAAACCACCATTTCGACTGGGACAACACATCTATCCTGGGACAGGCTAAGCAAAGACATGCCAGAGAATTCCTAGAGGCCTGGCACTCCAACCACAACGCCATAAACAAACACATAGATCTGTCAACCCCTCAGAAAACGAACAGGAAATGACACCACCACAAACCCCAGGACTCCCATCCAGGAGAAAGATATAAATAGAAAGCAGGAGACAACCTCTTCGCTTCACTTGGAGGTCGCCACTGATGATGTTACCTAGCCAGGTAATGAAACGCCTGGATATCAAACCTACAGCTCAGCGAGCAAACTTACACCCTGGAGCTGTTTTCCCTGGAGCGTTGGAGGTTAAGGGGTGATCAGATGGATAGGGGTAAATAGACAAGGTCTTTTCCCTGGGGTGGGGGAGTCCAAAACTAGAGGGGCATAGGTTTATGTTGAGAGGGGAAAGATATAAAAGGGACCTAAGGGGCACCCAGAGGGTGGTGCATGTGTGGAATGAGCTGCCAGAGGAAGTGGTGGCGGCTGGCACAATGACAGCATTGAAAAGGCATCTGGATGGGGACATGAACAGGAAGGGTTTGGAGGGACATGGGCCAAGTGCTGGCAAATGGGACTGGATTGGGTTGGGGATATCAGGGTCAGCGTGGACGGGTTGGACCGAAGGGTCTGTTTCCGTGCTGTTGGTTGAGGGGTGATTCTGAAGGCAGTGGCCTAGCAGTGTGATCGCCGGACTGTTAATCCAGAGACACGGGCAACATTCTGCGGACCCAGGTTGGAAGCCCACCGCGGCAGATGGTGGGATTTGAACACTCGGCAAATCCTGAAACTAAGAGGCTAACGATGACCTCGAATCTATTGTCGATTGTTGCAAAAACCCATCCGGTTCAGGAGTGTCCTTTAGGGAAGCATATTGCCTTCCTTACCCAGTCTGGCCTACAGTCTGTGACTCCAGACCCAGAGCACTGTGGCCGACCCTGCGCAATAAATGCTGGGCCTGGCCCGTGATGTCCTCATCCCTTGAATGAATAATAAAAAAAAATCTGGAACTGACTGCCTTGAGAGATGCAGAACCACTAAGTACAATGTAAAGAAAATACTTCTAAGACACCACGACTCTCTGCCCCACTCCCTCGCTGTCCTCAGCCTCCGGTCTGCAAGCTTAACGAAATCCCAAAGAAACTCAGTATTTTCCCCGAGGAGGCAGAGCCTTCCAGACTCGGGAACTACGGAGACCGTGTGTGCCTGATTTCATTTGACAGCACCCCAGGCACGTTCACTCTTTCGACTGACGGGCCCGCCCAGCAATCTCAGAGGATGGTTTCCGCAGCCTCCGACGCTCCAGGGAAAACACCCCGGCCTATTCAGCCTCTCCCTGCAGCTCAAACCTTCCAAGCCTGGCAACATCCTTTGTAAATCTTTTCTGAACCCTTTCACGTTTCTGAAAGGACTGGGGCCAGATGTGTGCACAAATTGGGTGCGGTGTGACACTGGGGGATCACACTGTGCACAAATTGGGTGCGGTGTGACACTGGGGGATCAGACTGTGCACAAATTGGGTGCGGTGTGACACTGGGGGATCAGACTGTGCACAAATTGGGTGCGGTGTGACACTGGGGGATCTGACTGTGCACAAATTGGGTGCGGTGTGACACTGGGGGATCTGACTGTGCACAAATTGGGTGCGGTGTGACACTGGGGGATCTGACTGTGCACAAATTGGGTGCGGTGTGACACTGGGGGATCTGACTGTGCACAAATTGGGTGCGGTGTGACACTGGGGGATCTGACTGTGCACAAATTGGGTGCGGTGTGACACTGGGGGATCTGACTGTGCACAAATTGGGTGCGGTGTGACACTGGGGGATCAGACTGTGCACAAATTGGGTGCGGTGTGACACTGGGGGATCAGACTGTGCACAAATTGGGTGCGGTGTGACACTGGGGGATCTGACTGTGCACAAATTGGGTGCGGTGTGACACTGGGGGATCTGACTGTGCACAAATTGGGTGCGGTGTGACACTGGGGGATCAGACTGTGCACAAATTGGGTGCGGTGTGACACTGGGGGATCTGACTGTGCACAAATTGGGTGCGGTGTGACACTGGGGGATCAGACTGTGCACAAATTGGGTGCGGTGTGACACTGGGGGATCTGTCTGTGCACAAATTGGGTGCGGTGTGACACTGGGGGATCTGACTGTGCACAAATTGGGTGCGGTGTGACACTGGGGGATCTGACTGTGCACAAATTGGGTGCGGTGTGACACTGGGGGATCTGACTGTGCACAAATTGGGTGCGGTGTGACACTGGGGGATCTGACTGTGCACAAATTGGGTGCGGTGTGACACTGGGGGATCTGACTGTGCACAAATTGGGTGCGGTGTGACACTGGGGGATCAGACTGTGCACAAATTGGGTGCGGTGTGACACTGGGGGATCTGACTGTGCACAAATTGGGTGCGGTGTGACACTGGGGGATCTGACTGTGCACAAATTGGGTGCGGTGTGACACTGGGGGATCTGACTGTGCACAAATTGGGTGCGGTGTGACACTGGGGGATCAGACTGTGCACAAATTGGGTGCGGTGTGACACTGGGGGATCTGACTGTGCACAAATTGGGTGCGGTGTGACACTGGGGGATCAGACTATGCACAAATTGGGTGCGGTGTGACACTGGGGGATCAGACTGTGCACAAATTGGGTGCAGTGTGACACTGGGGGATCTGACTGTGCACAAATTGGGTGCGGTGTGACACTGGGGGATCTGACTGTGCACAAATTGGGTGCGGTGTGACACTGGGGGATCAGACTGTGCACAAATTGGGTGCGGTGTGACACTGGGGGATCAGACTGTGCACAAATTGGGTGCGGTGTGACACTGGGGGATCAGACTGTGCACAAATTGGGTGCGGTGTGACACTGGGGGATCTGACTGTGCACAAATTGGGTGCGGTGTGACACTGGGGGATCTGACTGTGCACAAATTGGGTGCGGTGTGACACTGGGGGATCTGACTGTGCACAAATTGGGTGCGGTGTGACACTGGGGGATCAGACTGTGCACAAATTGGGTGCGGTGTGACACTGGGGGATCTGACTGTGCACAAATTGGGTGCGGTGTGACACTGGGGGATCAGACTGTGCACAAATTGGGTGCGGTGTGACACTGGGGGATCAGACTGTGCACAAATTGGGTGCGGTGTGACACTGGGGGATCAGACTGTGCACAAATTGGGTGCGGTGTGACACTGGGGGATCAGACTGTGCACAAATTGGGTGCGGTGTGACACTGGGGGATCAGACTGTGCACAAATTGGGTGCGGTGTGACACTGGGGGATCAGACTGTGCACAAATTGGGTGCGGTGTGACACTGGGGGATCTGACTGTGCACAAATTGGGTGCGGTGTGTCACTGGGTGATCAGACTGTGCACAAATTGGGTGCGGTGTGACACTGGGGGATCAGACTGTGCACAAATTGGGATGCGGACAGGACATGAGGGCGGATATCTGACCGCCACGCTCCAGGGAGTGCAGTGCTGCTCCCCAGATGCTCCCTTCTGCCACTTGGGACGTGCCAGGCTATATATAAATGAAAGCTGGATGAGCGGGGGGGGGGGGGGTTAGGGGGGAGCGGGTGTGGGTAACGACACGTTCTAACGTCTCCCACAGATGAAACCCCACCCACAGGAGGGCAAAAGGTTTGCATAGAGACATTAAACGGAGTAGAAAAGGGAGCATCCCTCACCTTCCCGCTCCCGGGATCGTCTTCCCGCCGCCATCGCTGCCGACTCCTGGATGGACGAACCCGCCCCATTTCCCCCCACGCCGACGCCGCCGATTTGCCCCCAGCCCCGTCCATCAATCGCCAATGCCGGAGGTCCCCCCTACTCATTGGTCACTCCCGTGTCAGTCAGACTGTAACCCCCACGCGGATTGGTCCCCGCCCCCGGGCTGGGCGGACGTCGGCGCGACCGTTGGTCTCGAGCGAGCGCGCGACCCTAGCCTGCAAACCCCGCCCCCGAACCTCCGCTCGTCCTATTGGCCGTCGCCGCCGTCCATGAAACCCGCCATTGACGGACCCGTGCCCCTTTCCATTGGCTGACCCCACCACCACCATCAGCCATCGCCGCACGCCGATTGGTCGAGGCTCTCGCGGGTGTGCGACGATTGGGCTCGAGGCAGCGCGCGAGCCAATTCGCCCTGCCACCCCGGAAAAAGAACCACCGCGCGTTCTACTGGCCAGAGCTGCCGTCCATCCCGATAGCGACCTGTGCTGATTGGTCAGATCGCGGAGGAATGGGCGGGAGAAATTGACGTTGTGGGGGCGCGGCTAACTTGGACGGGCTCTCTCGGTTTCATTGGCTGTTTCCGCCGTCAGTCACGGGGCTTGCGCCGCTGATTGGGCGCGTGTCTGCGGAAAGGCGGGACGTCGTATTCGCGTTGCGTAAGCGACGTGGGGGGGTGATAACTTCGAAGGCTAATGGTCAATGCCGCTGTCAATCAGGAGGGCGGCCTAACGCGAATGGGCAATGAAAGGGGGGGGCGTGCTGCGCTGTTGGGGTGCGTCTTGCGGGGCGCACCCCCCGCGGCGATTGGTCGGCAGCGCTGCCAATCAGAACCCCTCCAAGCCGATTGGGCGGTGGAAGGGGCGGGAGGCGGCAACCCGATGTGCCAATCCCCCGGTGCCTATTGGCCGACGTGACTGTCCATCACGAGCCGGGCGAATCCGATTGGGCGGAGCGCCCAATGAGGGCGGGGATTTGGCGGCAGGTCCCGGCGCCGCCTACCGCCAAGGCGATTGGCCAGCCGCGCTGTCAATCAGGATCCTGGCCGATCTGATTGGCGGGATGTTGTACAATGCCCCTGCATGGGGATTCCAGCCTTGGAAACAGAGCCAGTCTGACTCAAGATCGGGATGCAGACAGACTCTAGCCTCACGCCTTTGGAGCATCGTCCGAGCCGAGAGGTCGCCTTATGTTGGGGGATTGCACGTAATTCCCCGTAAGTTTCTCTCGGCCCCACTTCAGAAGTAGAAAACGGCTCAACGTTGGTCGACAAAGTTAAAAAAATAAAATTCACCCCACACCAGGTTATAGTCCAAGGCAGCTCAAGAGTTTATGGATCGGAGGGTGTAGCGGACAGCGAAGAGGGTTCCCTCCGATTACAACAGGGTCTGGACCAGACGGGCCAATGGGCTGAGAAGTGGCAGATGGAGTTTAATTCAGATAAATGTGAGGTGCTGTATTTTGGGAAAGCAAATCTTAGCAGGACTTATACACTTAATGGTAAGGTCCTAGGGAGTGTTGCTGAACGAAGAGACCTTGGAGTGCAGGTTCATAGCTCCTTGAAAGTGGAGTCGCAGGTAGATAGGATAGTGAAGAAGGCGTTTGGTATGCTTTCCTTTATTGGTCAGAGTATTGAGTACAGGAGTCGGGAGGTCAGGTTGCGGCTGTACAGGACATTGGTTAGGGCCACTGTTGGAATATTGCGTGCAATTCTGGTCTCCTTCCTATCGGAAAGATGTTGTGAAAGGGTTCAGGAAAGACTTACAAGGATGTTGGAGGGTTTGAGCTACAGGGAGAGGCTGGACAGGCTGGGGCTGTTTTCCCCGGAGCGTCGGAGGCTGAGGGGTGACCTTATAGAGGTTTATAAAATCATGAGGGGGCATGGGTATGATAAATAGGCAAAGTCTTTTCCCTGAGGACGGGGGAGTCCAGAACTAGAGGGGCGTAGGTTTAGGGTGAGAGGGGCAAGGGACAACGTTTTCACGCAGAGGGTGGTACGTGTGTGGAATGAGCTGCCAGAGGACGTGGTGGAGGCTGGTACAATTGCAACATTTAAGAGGCATCTGGATGGGTATATGAATAGGAAGGGTTTGGAGGGATATGGGCCGGGTGCTGGCAGGTGGGACGAGATTGGGTTTGGGATATCTGGGTCGGCATGGACGGGTTGGACCGAAGGGTCTGTTTCTGTGCTGTCCATCTCTGTGACTCTGTGACTAGCTTTAGGTGTTGTGTGATATTTTAACCTCCAAATCCACTTCACCTTGGCGCGCTTAACTCCATCGTCCAAGCTGAGATGACGCCGATCGCGGTGAAACCTCGATTATCCAAACACCGGAGATCCGGAAAGTCGGACTGTTTCCAGCAGCGATCGGGTCTTTTGTTTGCAGTGATTGAACCAGGCAATGTCTCCAAATGGAGAAAGTGAGGTCTGCAGATGCTGGAGATCAGAGCTGAAAATGTGTTGCTGGAAAAGCGCAGCAGGTCAGGCAGCATCCAGGGAGCAGGAGAATCGACGTTTCGGCCATAAGCCCTTCTTCAGGAATGAGCCCAAAACGTCGATTCTCCTGTTCCTTGGATGCTGCCTGACCTGCTGCGCTTTTCCAGCAACACATTTTCAGCTCTGATCTCCAGCATCTGCAGTCCTCACTTTCTCCTCAAAGATTTCAACCTACTGCGAATCCTCTTGCAAGGATGCCTGCCTTGAAGAAGCTCTCTTCCTCCCTCTACAAAGATTTCAGTGAGTCCCTCTCTCACTGCACCCCCCAGGTCATCTCCTCTGCACAGAAGCTCTTCAGCCACATTCTCAAACAGAGCTCATTCCTGAAGAAGGGGTTATGCCCGAAACGTCGATTCTCCTGTTCCCTGGATGCTGCCTGACCTGCTGCGCTTCTCCAGCAACACATTTTCAGCAATGTTTCCCTGATTTTCTAAACAGACGTGTACCCTAAACCCACACCAAGCTCCCCTCCCTCCCCCCACGTGTGTATGGGAGGGAGGGCGATGTGTGTGTGTGCGTGTGTGGGGGGGTGGGAGGGTGGTGTGTGGGGGGTGGGAGGGCGGTGTGTGTGGGTGGGGGGAGGGCAGTGTGTGTGTGTGGGGGGGAGGGCGGTGTGTGTAGGGGGGAGGGCGGTGTGTGTGGGGGGGAGGGTGGTGTGTGTGTGGGGGGAGAGGGCGGTGTGTGTTGGGGGGGAGGGCGGTGTGTGTGTGTTGAGGAGGGCGGTATGTGTGTGGGGGGAGGGCGGTGTGTGTGGGGGGGGAGGGCGGTGTGTGTTGGGGGGGAGGGCGGTGTGTGTGTGTTGAGGAGGGCGGTATGTGTGTGGGGGGAGGGCGGTGTGTGTGTGGGGGAGGGAGGGTGGTGTGTGTGTGTGGGGGGAGGGCGGTGTGTGTGTGGGGGGGGGAGGGCGGTGTGTGTGTGGGGGGCGCGGTGTGTGTGTGTGGGGGGGGAGGGCGGTGTGTGTGTGGGGGGGGAGGGTGGTGTGTGTGTGTGGGGGGGGAGGGCGGTGTGTGTGTGTGGGGGGTGGGCGGTGTGTGTGTGTGGGGGGGGAGGGCGGTGTGTGTGTGTGGGGGGTGGGCGGTGTGTGTGTGTGGGGGGGGGCGGTGTGTGTGTGTGTGTGTGGGGGGGGGCGGTGTGTGTGTGTGTGGGGGGGGCGGTGTGTGTGGGGGGGGAGGGCGGTGTGTGTGTGGGGGGGGGGGTGGGCGGTGTGTGTGTGTGGGGGGGAGGGTGGTGTGTGTGTGTGGGGGGGGAGGGCGGTGTGTGTGTGTGTGGGGGGAGGGCGGTATGTGTGTGTGTGTGTGTCTGTGTGTGTGGGGGGGGAGGGCGGTGTGTGTGGGTGGGGAGGAGGGCGGTGTGTGTGGGTGGGGGAGGGCAGTGTGTGTGAGTGGGGGGAGGGCAGTGTGTGTGTGTGGGGGGGAGGGCGGTGTGTGTTGGGGGGGAGGGTGGTGTGTGTTGGGGGGGAGGGCGGTGTGTGTGTGTTGAGGAGGGCGGTATGTGTGTGGGGGGAGGGCGGTGTGTGTGTGGGGGGGGGGAGGGCGGTGTGTGTTGGGGGAGAGGGCGGTGTGTGTTGGGGGGGAGGGCGGTGTGTGTTGGGGGGGAGGGCGGTGTGTGTGGGGGGGGAGGGCGGTGTGTGTGTGTTGAGGAGGGCGGTATGTGTGTGGGGGGAGGGCGGTGTGTGTGTGGGGGGGGGAGGGTGGTGTGTGTGTGTGGGGGGAGGGCGGTGTGTGTGTGGGGGGGGAGGGTGGTGTGTGTGTGTGGGGGGGGAGGGCGGTGTGTGTGTGTGGGGGGTGGGCAGTGTGTGTGTGTGTGGGGGGGAGGGCGGTGTGTGTGTGTTGAGGAGGGCGGTATGTGTGTGGGGGGAGGGCGGTGTGTGTGTGGGGGGGGGGAGGGTGGTGTGTGTGTGTGGGGGGGAGGGCGGTGTGTGTGTGTGGGGGGGAGGGCGGTGTGTGTGTGTTGAGGAGGGCGGTATGTGTGTGGGGGGAGGGCGGTGTGTGTGGGGGGGGGAGGGTGGTGTGTGTGTGTGGGGGGGGAGGGCGGTGTGTGTGTGTGGGGGGGGAGGGCGGTGTGTGTGTGGGGGGGAGGGCGGTGTGTGTGTGGGGGGGGGAGGGCAGTGTGTGTGTGTGGGGGGGGAGGGCGGTGTGTGTGTGTGGGGGGTGGGCGGTGTGTGTGTGTGTGGGGGGGGGGGAGGGCGGTATGTGTGTGGGGGGGGAGGGCGGTGTGTGTGTGTGGGGGGGAGGGTAGTGTGTGTGTGTGGGGGGGGAGGGCGGTGTGTGTGTGTGGGGGGCGCGGTGTGTGTGTGTGTGGGGGGGAGGGCGGTGTGTGTGTGTGGGGGGCGCGGTGTGTGTGTGTGTGGGGGGGAGGGCGGTGTGTGTGTGTGGGGGGCGCGGTGTGTGTGTGTGTGGGGGGGAGGGCGGTGTGTGTGTGTGGGGTGGGGGGGTGTGTGTGTGGGGGGGGAGGGCGATGTGTGTGTGGGGGGGGAGGGCGGTGTGTGTGTGTGGGGGGGCGATGTGTGTGTGGGGGGAGGGCGGTGTGTGTGTTGAGGAGGGCGGTATGTGTGTGGGGGGAGGGCGGTGTGTGTGTGTGGGGGGGAGGGTGGTGTGTGTGTGTTGAGGAGGGCGGTATGTGTGTGGGGGGAGCGCGGTGTGTGTGTGGGGGGGGGAGGGTGCTGTGTGGGGGGGGGAGGGCGGTGTGTGTGTGGGGGGGGAAGGCGGTGTGTGTGTGGGGGGGAGAGGGCGGTGTGTGTGTGGGGGGGGAGGGTGGTGTGTGTGTGGGGGGGGAGGGTGGTGTGTGTGTGTGTGTGGGGGGGAGGGCGGTGTGTGTGTGTGGGGGGTGGGCGGTGTGTGTGTGTGTGTGTGGGGGGGGGAGGGCGGTGTGTGTGTGGGGGGGGGAGGGTGGTGTGTGTGTGGGGGGGAGGGCGGTGTGTGTGTGTGGGGGGGGAGGGCGGTGTGTGTGTGGGGGGGGAGGGTGGTGTGTGTGTGTGGGGGGGAGAGCGGTGTGTGTGGGGGGGGAGGGCGGTGTGTGTGTGTTGAGGAGGGCGGTATGTGTGTGGGGGGGGGGAGAGCGGTGTGTGTGTGGGGGGGAGGGCGGTGTGTGTGTGGGGGGGAGGGCGGTATGTGTGTGGGGGGAGGGCGGTGTGTGTGTGGGGGGGAGGGCGGTATGTGTGTGGGGGGGAGGGCGGTATGTGTGTGGGGGGGAGGGCGGTGTGTGTGTGGGGGGGAGGGCGGTGTGTGTGTGTGGGGGGGAGGGTGGTGTGTGTGTGTTGAGGAGGGCGGTATGTGTGTGGGGGGGGAGAGCGGTGTGTGTGTGGGGGGGAGGGCGGTGTGTGTGTGGGGGGGAGGGCGGTATGTGTGTGGGGGGAGGGCGGTGTGTGTGTGGGGGGGAGGGCGGTATGTGTGTGGGGGGAGGGCGGTGTGTGTGTGTGGGGGGGAGGGCGGTGTGTGTGTGTTGAGGAGGGCGGTATGTGTGTGGGGGGGGAGAGCGGTGTGTGTGTGTGGGGGGGAGGGTGGTGTGTGTGTGTTGAGGAGGGCGGTATGTGTGTGGGGGGGGAGAGCGGTGTGTGTGTGGGGGGGAGGGCGGTGTGTGTGTGGGGGGGAGGGCGGTATGTGTGTGGGGGGAGGGCGGTGTGTGTGTGGGGGGGAGGGCGGTATGTGTGTGGGGGGAGGGCGGTGTGTGTGTGTGGGGGGGAGGGCGGTGTGTGTGTGTTGAGGAGGGCGGTATGTGTGTGGGGGGGGAGAGCGGTGTGTGTGTGGGGGGCGAGGGCGGTGTGTGTGTGGGGGGGAGGGCGGTATGTGTGTGGGGGGGAGGGCGGTGTGTGTGTGTGGGGGGGAGGGCGGTGTGTGTGTGTTGAGGAGGGCGGTATGTGTGTGGGGGGGGAGGGCGGTATGTGTGTGGGGGGAGGGCGGTGTGTGTGTGGGGGGGAGGGCGGTATGTGTGTGGGGGGGAGGGCGGTGTGTGTGTGGGGGGGAGGGCGGTATGTGTGTGGGGGGAGGGCGGTGTGTGTGTGGGGGGGGAGGGTGGTTTGTGTGTGTGGGGGGGAGGGCGGTGTGTGTGGGGGGGGGAGGGCGGTGTGTGTGTGGGGGGGAGGGCGGTGTGTGTGTGGGGGGGAGGGCGGTATGTGTGTGGGGGGAGGGCGGTGTGTGTGTGTGGGGGGGAGGGTGGTGTGTGTGTGTTGAGGAGGGCGGTATGTGTGTGGGGGGGGGGAGGGTGCTGTGTGTGTGTGGGGGGGAGGGTGGAGTGTGTGTGTGGGGGGAGGGCGGTGTGTGTGTGGGGGGGGAGGGCGGTGTGTGTGTGGGGGGGAGGGCGGTGTGTGTGTGGGGGGGGAGGGTGCTGTGTGTGTGTGGGGGGGAGGGCGGTGTGTGTGTGGGGGGGGGAGGGCGGTGTGTGTGTGGGGGGGAGGGCGGTGTGTGTGTGGGGGGGGGAGGGTGGTGTGTGTGTGTGTGGGGGGGAGGGCGGTGTGTGTGTGGGGGGGGAGGGTGGTGTGTGTGTGTGTGTGGGGGGGAGGGCGGTGTGTGTGTGTGGGGGGTGGGCGGTGTGTGTGTGTGTGTGTGGGGGGGGGAGGGCGGTGTGTGTGTGGGGGGGGAGGGTGGTGTGTGTGTGTGGGGGGGGGAGGGCGGTGTGTGTGTGGGGGGGGAGGGTGGTGTGTGTGTGTGGGGGGGAGGGCGGTGTGTGTGTGTGGGGGGAGGGTGGTGTGTGTGTGTGGGGGGGAGGGCGGTGTGTGTGTGTGGGGGGGGAGGGTGGTGTGTGTGTGTGGGGGGGAGGGCGGTGTGTGTGTGGGGGGGGGAGGGTGGTGTGTGTATGTGGGGGGGGAGGGCGGTGTATGTGTGTGGGGGGGGGAAGGCGGTGTGTGTGTGTGGGGAGTGGGCGGTGTGTGTGTGTGGGGGGGCGGTGTGTGTGTGTGTGGGGGGGGGGGGCGGTGTGTGTGTGTGGGGGGGGCGGTGTGTGTGTGTGTGGGGGGAGGGCGGTGTGTGTGTGTGTGTGTGTGTCTGTGTGTGTGGGGGGGAGGGCGGTGTGTGTGGGTGGGGAGGAGGGCGGTGTGTGTGGGTGGGGGAGGGCAGTGTGTGTGAGTGGGGGGAGGGCAGTGTGTGTGTGTGGGGGGGAGGGCGGTGTGTGTTGGGGGGGAGGGCGGTGTGTGTTGGGGGGGAGGGCGGTGTGTGTTGGGGGGGAGGGCGGTGTGTGTGTGTTGAGGAGGGCGGTATGTGTGTGGGGGGAGGGCGGTGTGTGTGTGTGGGGGGGGGGGGGAGGGCGGTGTGTGTGGAGGGGGAGGGCGGTGTGTGTGTGGAGGGGAGGGTGGTGTGTGTTGGGGGGGAGGGCGGTGTGTGTTGGGGGGGAGGGCGGTGTGTGTGGGGGGGGGAGGGCGGTGTGTGTGTGTTGAGGAGGGCGGTATGTGTGTGGGGGGAGGGCGGTGTGTGTGTGTTGAGGAGGGCGGTATGTGTGTGGGGGGAGGGCGGTGTGTGTGTGGGGGGGGGAGGGTGGTGTGTGTGTGTGGGGGGAGGGCGGTGTGTGTGTGGGGGGGGAGGGTGGTGTGTGTGTGTGGGGGGGGAGGGCGGTGTGTGTGTGTGGGGGGTGGGCAGTGTGTGTGTGTGTGTGGGGGGGAGGGCGGTGTGTGTGTGTTGAGGAGGGCGGTATGTGTGTGGGGGGAGGGCGGTGTGTGTGTGGGGGGGGGAGGGTGGTGTGTGTGTGTGGGGGGGAGGGCGGTGTGTGTGTGTGGAGGGGAGGGCGGTGTGTGTGTGTTGAGGAGGGCGGTATGTGTGTGGGGGGAGGGCGGTGTGTGTGTGGGGGGGGGAGGGTGGTGTGTGTGTGTGGGGGGGGGAGGGCGGTGTGTGTGTGTGGGGGGGGAGGGCGGTGTGTGTGTGGGGGGGAGGGCGGTGTGTGTGTGGGGGGGGGAGGGCGGTGTGTGTGTGTGGGGGGGGAGGGCGGTGTGTGTGTGTGGGGGGTGGGCGGTGTGTGTGTGTGGGGGGGGAGGGCGGTATGTGTGTGTGGGGGGTGGGCGGTGTGTGTGTGTGTGGGGGGGAGGGCGGTATGTGTGTGTGTGGGGGGGAGGGCGGTGTGTGTGTGTGTGGGGGGGGAGGGCGGTGTGTGTGTGTGGGGGGAGGGCGGTGTGTGTGTGGGGGGGGCGTGGTGTGTGTGTGTGTGGGGGGGAGGGCGGTGTGTGTGTGTGGGGGGGCGATGTGTGTGTGGGGGGAGGGCGGTGTGTGTGTGTGGGGGGAGGGCGGTGTGTGTGTGGGGGGGAGGGCGGTGTGTGTGTGGGGGGGGAGGGCGGTGTGTGTGTGTGTGTGTGGGGGGGCGGTGTGTGTGTGTGTGGGGGGGGAGGGCGGTGTGTGTGTGTGGGGGGGCGATGTGTGTGTGGGGGGAGGGCGGTGTGTGTGTGGGGGGGGAGGGTAGTGTGTGTGTGTGTGTGGGGGGGGGGAGGGCGGTGTGTGTGTGGGGGGTGGGCAGTGTGTGTGTGGGGGGGGAGGGCGGTGTGTGTGTGTGGGGGGGCGATGTGTGTGTGGGGGGAGGGTGGTGTGTGTGTGTGGGGGGGGAGGGCGGTGTGTGTGTGTGGGGGGAGGGCGGTGTGTGTGTGTGGGGGGAGGGCGGTGTGTGTGTGTGGGGGGTGGGCGGTGTGTGTGTGTGGGGGGGAGGGCGGTGTGTGTGTGTTGAGGAGGGCGGTATGTGTGTGGGGGGAGGGCGGTGTGTGTGTGTTGAGGAGGGCGGTATGTGTGTGGGGGGAGGGCGGTGTGTGTGTGTGGGGGAGGGCGGTGTGTGTGTGTTGAGGAGGGCGGTATGTGTGTGGGGGGAGCGCGGTGTGTGTGTGTGGGGGGGAGGGCGGTATGTGTGTGGGGGGGAGGGCGGTATGTGTGTGGGGGGAGGGCGGTGTGTGTGTGTGGGGGGGGGAGGGTGGTGTGTGTGTGTTGAGGAGGGCGGTATGTGTGTGGGGGGAGCGCGGTGTGTGTGTGGGGGGGGAGGGTGCTGTGTGTGTGTGGGGGGGAGGGCGGTGTGTGTGTGGGGGGGGAGGGCGGTGTGTGTGTGGGGGGGGAGGGCGGTGTGTGTGTGGGGGGGAGAGGGCGGTGTGTGTGTGGGGGGGGGAGGGTGGTGTGTGTGTGGGGGGGGAGGGTGGTGTGTGTGTGTGGGGGGGGGAGGGCGGTGTGTGTGTGTGGGGGGTGGGCGGTGTGTGTGTGTGTGTGTGGGGGGGGGGAGGGCGGTGTGTGTGGGGGGGGGGAGGGTGGTGTGTGTGTGTGGGGGGGAGGGCGGTGTGTGTGTGTGGGGGGGGGAGGGCGGTGTGTGTGTGTTGAGGAGGGCGGTATGTGTGTGGGGGGAGGGCGATGTGTGTGTGTGGGGGGGAGGGTGGTGTGTGTGTGTTGAGGAGGGCGGTATGTGTGTGGGGGGGGGGAGGCTGCTGTGTGTGTGTGGGGGGGAGGGCGGTGTGTGTGTGGGGGGGGAGGGCGGTGTGTGTGTGGGGGGGGAGGGCGGTGTGTGTGTGGGGGGGGGGAGGGTGCTGTGTGTGTGTGGGGGGGAGGGCGGTGTGTGTGTGGGGGGGGAGGGCGGTGTGTGTGTGGGGGGGGAGGGCGGTGTGTGTGTGGGGGGGGGAGGGTGGTGTGTGTGTGTGTGGGGGGGAGGGCGGTGTGTGTGTGGGGGGGGAGGGCGGTGTGTGTGGGGGGGGGGAGGGTGCTGTGTGTGTGTGGGGGGGAGGGCGGTGTGTGTGTGGGGGGGGGAGGGCGGTGTGTGTGTGGGGGGGGAGGGCGGTGTGTGTGTGGGGGGGGGGAGGGTGGTGTGTGTGTGTGTGGGGGGGAGGGCGGTGTGTGTGTGGGGGGGGAGGGTGGTGTGTGTGTGTGTGGGGGGGAGGGCGGTGTGTGTGTGGGGGGGGGGAGGGCGGTGTGTGTGTGGGGGGGGAGGGTGGTGTGTGTGTGTGGGGGGGAGGGTGGTGTGTGTGTGTGGGGGGTGGGCGGTGTGTGTGTGTGGGGGGTGGGCGGTGTGTGTGTGTGTGTGTGGGGGGGGGAGGGCGGTGTGTGTGTGGGGGGGGGAGGGTGGTGTGTGTGTGTGGGGGGGGAGGGCGGTGTGTGTGTGGGGGGGGAGGGTGGTGTGTGTGTGTGGGGGGGAGGGCGGTGTGTGTGTGTGGGGGGTGGGCGGTGTGTGTGTGTGTGTGTGGGGGGGGGAGGGCGGTGTGTGTGTGGGGGGGGGAGGGTGGTGTGTGTGTGTGGGGGGGGAGGGCGGTGTGTGTGTGGGGGGGGGAGGGCGGTGTGTGTGTGGGGGGGGAGGGTGGTGTGTGTGTGTGGGGGGGAGGGTGGTGTGTGTGTGTGGGGGGGGAGGGCGGTGTGTGTGTGGGGGGAGGGCGGTGTGTGTGTGTGGGGGGGAGGGCGGTGTGTGTGTGGGGGGGGAGGGTGGTGTGTGTGTGTGGGGGGGAGGGCGGTGTGTGTGTGTGGGGGGAGGGCGGTATGTGTGTGGGGGGAGGGCGGTGTGTGTGTGTGGGGGGGAGGGCGGTGTGTGTGTGTTGAGGAGGGCGGTATGTGTGTGGGGGGAGGGCGGTGTGTGTGTGGGGGGGGGAGGGTGGTGTGTGTGTGTGGGGGGGGAGGGCGGTGTGTGTGTGTGGGGGGGGAGGGCGGTGTGTGTGTGGGGGGGGGAGGGTGGTGTGTGTGTGGGGGGGGGAGGGCGGTGTGTGTGTGTGGGGGGAGGGCGGTGTGTGTGTGTGGGGGAGGGCGGTGTGTGTGTGTTGAGGAGGGCGGTATGTGTGTGGGGGGAGCGCGGTGTGTGTGTGTGGGGGGGAGGGTGGTGTGTGTGTGTTGAGGAGGGCGGTATGTGTGTGGGGGGAGCGCGGTGTGTGTGTGGGGGGGGAGGGTGCTGTGTGTGTGTGGGGGGGAGGGCGGTGTGTGTGTGGGGGGGGAGGGCGGTGTGTGTGTGGGGGGGGAGGGCGGTGTGTGTGTGGGGGGGAGAGGGCGGTGTGTGTGTGGGGGGGGGAGGGTGGTGTGTGTGTGGGGGGGGAGGGTGGTGTGTGTGTGTGGGGGGGGGAGGGCGGTGTGTGTGTGTGGGGGGTGGGCGGTGTGTGTGTGTGTGTGTGGGGGGGGGAGGGCGGTGTGTGTGGGGGGGGGGAGGGTGGTGTGTGTGTGTGGGGGGGAGGGCGGTGTGTGTGTGTGGGGGGGGGAGGGCGGTGTGTGTGTGTTGAGGAGGGCGGTATGTGTGTGGGGGGAGGGCGATGTGTGTGTGTGGGGGGGAGGGTGGTGTGTGTGTGTTGAGGAGGGCGGTATGTGTGTGGGGGGGGAGGGCGGTGTGTGTGTGGGGGGAGGGTGGTGTGTGTGTGGGGGGGGGGAGGCTGCTGTGTGTGTGTGGGGGGGAGGGCGGTGTGTGTGTGGGGGGGGAGGGCGGTGTGTGTGTGGGGGGGGAGGGCGGTGTGTGTGTGGGGGGGGGGAGGGTGCTGTGTGTGTGTGGGGGGGAGGGCGGTGTGTGTGTGGGGGGGGAGGGCGGTGTGTGTGTGGGGGGGGAGGGCGGTGTGTGTGTGGGGGGGGGAGGGTGGTGTGTGTGTGTGTGGGGGGGAGGGCGGTGTGTGTGTGGGGGGGGAGGGCGGTGTGTGTGGGGGGGGGGAGGGTGCTGTGTGTGTGTGGGGGGGAGGGCGGTGTGTGTGTGGGGGGGGAGGGCGGTGTGTGTGTGGGGGGGGAGGGCGGTGTGTGTGTGGGGGGGGGGAGGGTGGTGTGTGTGTGTGTGGGGGGGAGGGCGGTGTGTGTGTGGGGGGGGAGGGTGGTGTGTGTGTGTGTGGGGGGGAGGGCGGTGTGTGTGTGGGGGGGGGAGGGCGGTGTGTGTGTGGGGGGGGAGGGTGGTGTGTGTGTGTGGGGGGGAGGGTGGTGTGTGTGTGTGGGGGGTGGGCGGTGTGTGTGTGTGGGGGGTGGGCGGTGTGTGTGTGTGTGTGTGGGGGGGGGAGGGCGGTGTGTGTGTGGGGGGGGGAGGGTGGTGTGTGTGTGTGGGGGGGGAGGGCGGTGTGTGTGTGGGGGGGGGAGGGTGGTGTGTGTGTGTGGGGGGGGAGGGCGGTGTGTGTGTGTGGGGGGTGGGCGGTGTGTGTGTGTGTGTGTGGGGGGGGGAGGGCGGTGTGTGTGTGGGGGGGGGAGGGTGGTGTGTGTGTGTGGGGGGGGAGGGCGGTGTGTGTGTGGGGGGGGGAGGGCGGTGTGTGTGTGGGGGGGGAGGGTGGTGTGTGTGTGTGGGGGGGAGGGTGGTGTGTGTGTGTGGGGGGGAGGGCGGTGTGTGTGTGGGGGGAGGGCGGTGTGTGTGTGTGGGGGGGAGGGCGGTGTGTGTGTGGGGGGGGAGGGTGGTGTGTGTGTGTGGGGGGGAGGGCGGTGTGTGTGTGTGGGGGGAGGGCGGTATGTGTGTGGGGGGAGGGCGGTGTGTGTGTGTGGGGGGGAGGGCGGTGTGTGTGTGTTGAGGAGGGCGGTATGTGTGTGGGGGGAGGGCGGTGTGTGTGTGGGGGGGGGAGGGTGGTGTGTGTGTGTGGGGGGGGAGGGCGGTGTGTGTGTGTGGGGGGGGTGGGCGGTGTGTGTGTGGGGGGGGGAGGGCGGTGTGTGTGTGTGGGGGGGGAGGGCGGTGTGTGTGTGTGGGGGGTGGGCGGTGTGTGTGTGTGTGGGGGGGAGGGCGGTATGTGTGTGTGTGGGGGGGAGGGCGGTGTGTGTGTGTGTGGGGGGGGAGGGCGGTGTGTGTGTGTGGGGGGGAGGGTAGTGTGTGTGTGTGTGGGGGGGAGGGCGGTGTGTGTGTGTGGGGGGCGCGGTGTGTGTGTGTGTGGGGGGGAGGGCGGTGTGTGTGTGTGGGGGGGCGATGTGTGTGTGGGGGGAGGGCGGTGTGTGTGTGTGGGGGGAGGGCGGTGTGTGTGTGGGGGGGAGGGCGGTGTGTGTGTGTGTGTGGGGGGGGGCGGTGTGTGTGTGTGTGTGGGGGGGGAGGGCGGTGTGTGTGTGTGGGGGGGCGATGTGTGTGTGGGGGGAGGGCGGTGTGTGTGTGGGGGGGGAGGGTAGTGTGTGTGTGTGGGAGGGGGAGGGCGGTGTGTGTGTGTGGGGGGGGAGGGCGGTGTGTGTGTGGGGGGGAGGGCGGGGTGTGTGTGTGGGGGGCGCGGTGTGTGTGTGTGTGGGGGGGAGGGCGGTGTGTGTGTGTGGGGTGGGGGTGTGTGTGTGTGGGGGGGGAGGGCGATGTGTGTGTGGGGGGGAGGGCGGTGTGTGTGTGGGGGGGAGGGCGGTGTGTGTGTGTGGGGGGGGAGGGCGGTGTGTGTGTGGGGGGGGAGGGCGGTGTGTGTGTGTGGGGGGCGCGGTGTGTGTGTGTGTGGGGGGGAGGGCGGTGTGTGTGTGTGGGGTGGGGGTGTGTGTGTGTGGGGGGGGAGGGCGATGTGTGTGTGTGGGGGGGGAGGGCGGTGTGTGTGTGTGGGGGGGCGATGTGTGTGTGGGGGGAGGGCGGTGTGTGTGTGTGGGGGGAGGGCGGTGTGTGTGTGGGGGGGAGGGCGGTGTGTGTGTGTGGGGGGTGGGCGGTGTGTGTGTGTGTGGGGGAGGGCGGTGTGTGTGTGTTGAGGAGGGCGGTATGTGTGTGGGGGGAGCGCGGTGTGTGTGTGGGGGGGGGAGGGTGCTGTGTGTGTGTGGGGGGGAGGGCGGTATGTGTGTGGGGGGGGAGGGCGGTGTGTGTGTGGGGGGGAGAGGGCGGTGTGTGTGTGGGGGGGGAGGTGGTGTGTGTGTGTGGGGGGGAGGGCGGTGTGTGTGTGTGGGGGGGGGAGGGCGGTGTGTGTGTGGGGGGGGAGGGTGGTGTGTGTGTGTGGGGGGGAGGGCGGTGTGTGTGGGGGGGGGGGAGGGCGGTGTGTGTGTGTTGAGGAGGGCGGTATGTGTGTGGGGGGAGGGCGGAGTGTGTGTGTGGGGGGGAGGGTGGTGTGTGTGTGTCGGGGGGAGGGCGGTGTGTGTGTGTGGGGGGAGGGCGGTGTGTGTGTGGGGGGGGGAGGGCGGTGTGTGTGTGGGGGGGGGGAGGGTGCTGTGTGTGTGTGGGGGGGAGAGCGGTGTGTGTGTGGGGGGGGAGGGCGGTGTGTGTGTGGGGGGGGAGGGCGGTGTGTGTGTGTGGGGGGGGAGGGTGGTGTGTGTGTGGGGGGGGGGAGGGCGGTGTGTGTGTGGGGGGGGAGGGTGGTGTGTGTGTGTGGGGGGGAGGGTGGTGTGTGTGTGTGGGGGGTGGGCGGTGTGTGTGTGTGGGGGGTGGGCGGTGTGTGTGTGTGTGTGTGGGGGGGGGAGGGCGGTGTGTGTGTGGGGGGGGGGAGGGTGGTGTGTGTGTGTGGGGGGGGAGGGCGGTGTGTGTGTGGGGGGGGAGGGTGGTGTGTGTGTGTGGGGGGGAGGGCGGTGTGTGTGTGTGGGGGGTGGGCGGTGTGTGTGTGTGTGTGTGGGGGGGGGAGGGCGGTGTGTGTGTGGGGGGGGGAGGGTGGTGTGTGTGTGTGGGGGGGGAGGGCGGTGTGTGTGTGGGGGGGGGAGGGCGGTGTGTGTGTGGGGGGGGAGGGTGGTGTGTGTGTGTGGGGGGGAGGGTGGTGTGTGTGTGTGGGGGGGAGGGCGGTGTGTGTGTGGGGGGAGGGCGGTGTGTGTGTGTGGGGGGGGAGGGCGGTGTGTGTGTGGGGGGGGAGGGTGGTGTGTGTGTGTGGGGGGGAGGGCGGTGTGTGTGTGTGGGGGGAGGGCGGTATGTGTGTGGGGGGAGGGCGGTGTGTGTGTGTGGGGGGGAGGGCGGTGTGTGTGTGTTGAGGAGGGCGGTATGTGTGTGGGGGGAGGGCGGTGTGTGTGTGGGGGGGGGAGGGTGGTGTGTGTGTGTGGGGGGGGAGGGCGGTGTGTGTGTGTGGGGGGGGAGGGCGGTGTGTGTGTGGGGGGGGGAGGGTGGTGTGTGTGTGGGGGGGGGGAGGGCGGTGTGTGTGTGTGGGGGGAGGGCGGTGTGTGTGTGTGGGGGAGGGCGGTGTGTGTGTGTTGAGGAGGGCGGTATGTGTGTGGGGGGAGCGCGGTGTGTGTGTGTGGGGGGGAGGGTGGTGTGTGTGTGTTGAGGAGGGCGGTATGTGTGTGGGGGGAGCGCGGTGTGTGTGTGGGGGGGGAGGGTGCTGTGTGTGTGTGGGGGGGAGGGCGGTGTGTGTGTGGGGGGGGAGGGCGGTGTGTGTGTGGGGGGGGGAGGGCGGTGTGTGTGTGGGGGGGAGAGGGCGGTGTGTGTGTGGGGGGGGGAGGGTGGTGTGTGTGTGGGGGGGGAGGGTGGTGTGTGTGTGTGGGGGGGGGAGGGCGGTGTGTGTGTGTGGGGGGTGGGCGGTGTGTGTGTGTGTGTGTGGGGGGGGGAGGGCGGTGTGTGTGGGGGGGGGGAGGGTGGTGTGTGTGTGTGGGGGGGAGGGCGGTGTGTGTGTGTGGGGGGGGGAGGGCGGTGTGTGTGTGTTGAGGAGGGCGGTATGTGTGTGGGGGGAGGGCGATGTGTGTGTGTGGGGGGGAGGGTGGTGTGTGTGTGTTGAGGAGGGCGGTATGTGTGTGGGGGGGGAGGGCGGTGTGTGTGTGGGGGGAGGGTGGTGTGTGTGTGGGGGGGGGGAGGCTGCTGTGTGTGTGTGGGGGGGAGGGCGGTGTGTGTGTGGGGGGGGAGGGCGGTGTGTGTGTGGGGGGGGAGGGCGGTGTGTGTGTGGGGGGGGGGAGGGTGCTGTGTGTGTGTGGGGGGGAGGGCGGTGTGTGTGTGGGGGGGGAGGGCGGTGTGTGTGTGGGGGGGGAGGGCGGTGTGTGTGTGGGGGGGGGAGGGTGGTGTGTGTGTGTGTGGGGGGGAGGGCGGTGTGTGTGTGGGGGGGGAGGGCGGTGTGTGTGTGTGGGGGGGGAGGGTGGTGTGTGTGTGGGGGGGGGGAGGGCGGTGTGTGTGTGGGGGGGGAGGGTGGTGTGTGTGTGTGGGGGGGAGGGTGGTGTGTGTGTGTGGGGGGTGGGCGGTGTGTGTGTGTGGGGGGTGGGCGGTGTGTGTGTGTGTGTGTGGGGGGGGGAGGGCGGTGTGTGTGTGGGGGGGGGAGGGTGGTGTGTGTGTGTGGGGGGGGAGGGCGGTGTGTGTGTGGGGGGGGAGGGTGGTGTGTGTGTGTGGGGGGGAGGGCGGTGTGTGTGTGTGGGGGGTGGGCGGTGTGTGTGTGTGTGTGTGGGGGGGGGAGGGCGGTGTGTGTGTGGGGGGGGGAGGGTGGTGTGTGTGTGTGGGGGGGGAGGGCGGTGTGTGTGTGGGGGGGGGAGGGCGGTGTGTGTGTGGGGGGGGAGGGTGGTGTGTGTGTGTGGGGGGGAGGGTGGTGTGTGTGTGTGGGGGGGAGGGCGGTGTGTGTGTGGGGGGAGGGCGGTGTGTGTGTGTGGGGGGGAGGGCGGTGTGTGTGTGGGGGGGGAGGGTGGTGTGTGTGTGTGGGGGGGAGGGCGGTGTGTGTGTGTGGGGGGAGGGCGGTATGTGTGTGGGGGGAGGGCGGTGTGTGTGTGTGGGGGGGAGGGCGGTGTGTGTGTGTTGAGGAGGGCGGTATGTGTGTGGGGGGAGGGCGGTGTGTGTGTGGGGGGGGGAGGGTGGTGTGTGTGTGTGGGGGGGGAGGGCGGTGTGTGTGTGTGGGGGGGGAGGGCGGTGTGTGTGTGGGGGGGGGAGGGTGGTGTGTGTGTGGGGGGGGGAGGGCGGTGTGTGTGTGTGGGGGGAGGGCGGTGTGTGTGTGTGGGGGAGGGCGGTGTGTGTGTGTTGAGGAGGGCGGTATGTGTGTGGGGGGAGCGCGGTGTGTGTGTGTGGGGGGGAGGGTGGTGTGTGTGTGTTGAGGAGGGCGGTATGTGTGTGGGGGGAGCGCGGTGTGTGTGTGGGGGGGGAGGGTGCTGTGTGTGTGTGGGGGGGAGGGCGGTGTGTGTGTGGGGGGGGAGGGCGGTGTGTGTGTGGGGGGGGAGGGCGGTGTGTGTGTGGGGGGGAGAGGGCGGTGTGTGTGTGGGGGGGGGAGGGTGGTGTGTGTGTGGGGGGGGAGGGTGGTGTGTGTGTGTGGGGGGGGGAGGGCGGTGTGTGTGTGTGGGGGGTGGGCGGTGTGTGTGTGTGTGTGTGGGGGGGGGAGGGCGGTGTGTGTGGGGGGGGGGGAGGGTGGTGTGTGTGTGTGGGGGGGAGGGCGGTGTGTGTGTGTGGGGGGGGGAGGGCGGTGTGTGTGTGTTGAGGAGGGCGGTATGTGTGTGGGGGGAGGGCGATGTGTGTGTGTGGGGGGGAGGGTGGTGTGTGTGTGTTGAGGAGGGCGGTATGTGTGTGGGGGGGGGAGGGCGGTGTGTGTGTGGGGGGAGGGTGGTGTGTGTGTGGGGGGGGGGGAGGCTGCTGTGTGTGTGTGGGGGGGAGGGCGGTGTGTGTGTGGGGGGGGAGGGCGGTGTGTGTGTGGGGGGGGAGGGCGGTGTGTGTGTGGGGGGGGGGAGGGTGCTGTGTGTGTGTGGGGGGGAGGGCGGTGTGTGTGTGGGGGGGGAGGGCGGTGTGTGTGTGGGGGGGGGAGGGCGGTGTGTGTGTGGGGGGGGGAGGGTGGTGTGTGTGTGTGTGGGGGGGAGGGCGGTGTGTGTGTGGGGGGGGAGGGCGGTGTGTGTGGGGGGGGGGAGGGTGCTGTGTGTGTGTGGGGGGGAGGGCGGTGTGTGTGTGGGGGGGGAGGGCGGTGTGTGTGTGGGGGGGGGGAGGGCGGTGTGTGTGTGGGGGGGGGAGGGCGGTGTGTGTGTGGGGGGGGGGAGGGTGGTGTGTGTGTGTGTGGGGGGGAGGGCGGTGTGTGTGTGGGGGGGGAGGGTGGTGTGTGTGTGTGTGGGGGGGAGGGCGGTGTGTGTGTGGGGGGGGGGGAGGGCGGTGTGTGTGTGGGGGGGGGAGGGTGGTGTGTGTGTGTGGGGGGGAGGGTGGTGTGTGTGTGTGGGGGGTGGGCGGTGTGTGTGTGTGGGGGGTGGGCGGTGTGTGTGTGTGTGTGTGGGGGGGGGAGGGCGGTGTGTGTGTGGGGGGGGGAGGGTGGTGTGTGTGTGTGGGGGGGGAGGGCGGTGTGTGTGTGGGGGGGGAGGGTGGTGTGTGTGTGTGGGGGGGAGGGCGGTGTGTGTGTGTGGGGGGTGGGCGGTGTGTGTGTGTGTGTGTGGGGGGGGGGAGGGCGGTGTGTGTGTGGGGGGGGGAGGGTGGTGTGTGTGTGTGGGGGGGGAGGGCGGTGTGTGTGTGGGGGGGGGAGGGCGGTGTGTGTGTGGGGGGGGAGGGTGGTGTGTGTGTGTGGGGGGGAGGGTGGTGTGTGTGTGTGGGGGGGAGGGCGGTGTGTGTGTGGGGGGAGGGCGGTGTGTGTGTGTGGGGGGGAGGGCGGTGTGTGTGTGGGGGGGGAGGGTGGTGTGTGTGTGTGGGGGGGAGGGCGGTGTGTGTGTGTGGGGGGAGGGCGGTATGTGTGTGGGGGGAGGGCGGTGTGTGTGTGTGGGGGGGAGGGCGGTGTGTGTGTGTTGAGGAGGGCGGTATGTGTGTGGGGGGAGGGCGGTGTGTGTGTGGGGGGGGGAGGGTGGTGTGTGTGTGTGGGGGGGGAGGGCGGTGTGTGTGTGTGGGGGGGGAGGGCGGTGTGTGTGTGGGGGGGGGAGGGCGGTGTGTGTGTGTGGGGGGGGAGGGCGGTGTGTGTGTGTGGGGGGTGGGCGGTGTGTGTGTGTGTGGGGGGGAGGGCGGTATGTGTGTGTGTGGGGGGGAGGGCGGTGTGTGTGTGTGTGGGGGGGGAGGGCGGTGTGTGTGTGTGGGGGGGAGGGTAGTGTGTGTGTGTGTGGGGGGGAGGGCGGTGTGTGTGTGTGGGGGGCGCGGTGTGTGTGTGTGTGGGGGGGAGGGCGGTGTGTGTGTGTGGGGGGGCGATGTGTGTGTGGGGGGGAGGGCGGTGTGTGTGTGTGGGGGGAGGGCGGTGTGTGTGTGGGGGGGAGGGCGGTGTGTGTGTGTGTGTGGGGGGGGGGCGGTGTGTGTGTGTGTGTGGGGGGGGGAGGGCGGTGTGTGTGTGTGGGGGGGCGATGTGTGTGTGGGGGGAGGGCGGTGTGTGTGTGGGGGGGGAGGGTAGTGTGTGTGTGTGGGAGGGGGAGGGCGGTGTGTGTGTGTGGGGGGGGGAGGGCGGTGTGTG
The DNA here is from genome assembly GCF_037043375.1 of Chiloscyllium plagiosum. Lineage (NCBI taxonomy): Eukaryota > Metazoa > Chordata > Chondrichthyes > Orectolobiformes > Hemiscylliidae > Chiloscyllium > Chiloscyllium plagiosum. Next base: position 72,951,072 of record NW_028270165.1, read on the forward strand.
TGTGGGGGGGAGGGCGGGGTGTGTGTGTGGGGGGCGCGGTGTGTGTGTGTGTGGGGGGGAGGGCGGTGTGTGTGTGTGGGGTGGGGGTGTGTGTGTGTGGGGGGGGAGGGCGATGTGTGTGTGGGGGGGAGGGCGGTGTGTGTGTGGGGGGGAGGGCGGTGTGTGTGTGTGGGGGGGGAGGGCGGTGTGTGTGTGGGGGGGAGGGCGGTGTGTGTGTGTGGGGGGGCGCGGTGTGTGTGTGTGTGGGGGGGAGGGCGGTGTGTGTGTGTGGGGTGGGGGTGTGTGTGTGTGGGGGGGGAGGGCGATGTGTGTGTGTGGGGGGGGAGGGCGGTGTGTGTGTGTGGGGGGGCGATGTGTGTGTGGGGGGAGGGCGGTGTGTGTGTGTGGGGGGAGGGCGGTGTGTGTGTGGGGGGGAGGGCGGTGTGTGTGTGTGGGGGGTGGGCGGTGTGTGTGTGTGTGGGGGAGGGCGGTGTGTGTGTGTTGAGGAGGGCGGTATGTGTGTGGGGGGAGCGCGGTGTGTGTGTGGGGGGGGGAGGGTGCTGTGTGTGTGTGGGGGGGAGGGCGGTATGTGTGTGGGGGGGGAGGGCGGTGTGTGTGTGGGGGGGAGAGGGCGGTGTGTGTGTGGGGGGGGAGGTGGTGTGTGTGTGTGGGGGGGAGGGCGGTGTGTGTGTGTGGGGGGGGGAGGGCGGTGTGTGTGTGGGGGGGGAGGGTGGTGTGTGTGTGTGGGGGGGAGGGCGGTGTGTGTGGGGGGGGGGAGGGCGGTGTGTGTGTGTTGAGGAGGGCGGTATGTGTGTGGGGGGAGGGCGGAGTGTGTGTGTGGGGGGGAGGGTGGTGTGTGTGTGTTGAGGAGGGCGGTATGTGTGTGGGGGGGGGGGAGGGTGCTGTGTGTGTGTCGGGGGGAGGGCGGTGTGTGTGTGTGGGGGGAGGGCGGTGTGTGTGTGGGGGGGGAGGGCGGTGTGTGTGTGGGGGGGGGGAGGGTGCTGTGTGTGTGTGGGGGGGAGAGCGGTGTGTGTGTGGGGGGGGAGGGCGGTGTGTGTGTGGGGGGGGGAGGGCGGTGTGTGTGTGTGGGGGGGGAGGGTGGTGTGTGTGTGTGTGGGGGGGAGGGCGGTGTGTGTGTGGGGGGGGAGGGTGGTGTGTGTGTGTGTGGGGGGGAGGGCGGTGTGTGTGTGGGGGGGGAGGGCGGTGTGTGTGTGGGGGGGGAGGGCGGTGTGTGTGTGGGGGGGGGAGGGCGGTGTGTGTGTGTGTGGGGGGAGGGTGGTGTGTGTGTGTGGGGGGGGAGGGCGGTGTGTGTGTGTGGGGGGGGAGGGTGGTGTGTGTGTGGGGGGGGGGAGGGCGGTGTGTGTGTGTGGGGGGAGGGTGGTGTGTGTGTGTGGGGGGGAGGGCGGTGTGTGTGTGTGGGGGGGAGGGCGGTGTGTGTGTGGGGGGGGGGAGGGTGGTGTGTGTATGTGGGGGGGAGGGCGGTGTGTGTGTGGGGGGGGGAGGGTGGTGTGTGTATGTGGGGGGGGAGGGCGGTGTGTGTGTGTGGGGGGGGGAGGGCGGTGTGTGTGTGGGGGGGGAGGGTGGTGTGTGTATGTGGGGGGGGAGGGCGGTGTGTGTGTGTGGGGGGGGGAGGGCGGTGTGTGTGTGTGGGTGGTGGGCGGTGTGTGTGTGTGGGGGGGGAGGGTGGTGTGTGTGTGTGGGGGGGGAGGGCGGTGTGTGTGTGTGGGGGGGGAGGGTGGTGTGTGTATGTGGGGGGGGAGGGCGGTGTGTGTGTGTGGGGGGGGGAGGGCGGTGTGTGTGTGTGGGTGGTGGGCGGTGTGTGTGTGTGGGGGGGCGGTGTGTGTGTGTGTGGGGGGGGGCGGTGTGTGTGTGTGGGGGGGGCGGTGTGTGTGTGTGGGGGGGGCGGTGTGTGTGTGTGTGGGGGGGGGCGGTGTGTGTGTGTGTGGGGGGGGGTGGTGTGTGTGTGTGTGTGGGGGGGGGCGGTGTGTGTGTGTGGGGGGGTGGGCGGTGTGTGTGTGGGGGGTGGGCGGTGTGTGTGTGTGGGGGGGGAGGGCGGTGTGTGTGTGGGGGGGGGGAGGGTGCTGTGTGTGTGTGGGGGGGAGGGCGGTGTGTGTGGGGGGGGGAGGGCGGTGTGTGTGTGGGGGGGGAGGGCGGTGTGTGTGTGGGGGGGGAGGGCGGTGTGTGTGTGGGGGGGGGGGAGGGTGGTGTGTGTGTGTGGGGGGGAGGGTGGTGTGTGTGTGTGTGGGGGGGGGGGTGTGTGTGTGTGTGGGGGGGGGCGGTGTGTGTGTGTGTGGGGGGGGGCGGTGTGTGTGTGTGTGGGGGGGGGAGGGCGGTGTGTGTGTGTGGGGGGGGAGGGCGGTGTGTGGGGGGGGGGGGAGGGCGGTGTGTGTGTGTGGGGGGGGGAGGGCGGTGTGTGTGTGTGGGGGGGGGAGGGCGGTGTGTGTGTGGGGGTGGGCGGTGTGTGTGTGTGGGGGGGTGGGCGGTGTGTGTGTGGGGGGTGGGCGGTGTGTGTGTGTGTGGGGGGGGCGGTGTGTGTGTGTGTGTGTGGGGGGGGCGGTGTGTGTGTGTGTGTGGGGGGGGGCGGTGTGTGTGTGTGTGTGTGTGGGGGGGGCGGTGTGTGTGTGTGTGGGGGGGGCGGTGTGTGTGTGTGTGTGTGTGGGGGGGCGGTGTGTGTGTGTGTGGGGGGGGAGGGCGGTGTGTGTGTGGGGGGGGAGGGTTGTGTGTGTGTGTGGGGGGGGAGGGCGGTGTGTGTGTGGGGGGCGCGGTGTGTGTGTGTGTGTTGGGGGAGGGCGGTGTGTGTGGGGGGGAGGGCGGTGTGTGTGGGGGGGGGAGGGCAGTGTGTGTGGGGGGTGAGGGCGGTGTGTGTGAGGGGGAGGGCGGTGTGTGTGGGGGGTGAGGGCGGTGTGTGTGGGGGTGAGGGCGGTGTGTGTGGGGGGGGAGGGCGGTGTGTGTGGGGGGTGAGGGCGGTGTGTGTGAGGGGGAGGGCGGTGTGTGTGGGGGGTGAGGGCGGTGTGTGTGGGGGGGAGGGCGGTGTGTGTGGGGGGGAGGGCGGTGTGTGTGGGGGGAGGAGGGCGGTGTGTGTGGGGGGGGGAGGGCGGTGTGTGTGGGGGGGAGGGCGGTGTGTGTGGGGGGAGGAGGGCGGTGTGTGTGGGGGGGGGGGAGGGCGGTGTGTGTGGGGGGGAGGGCGGTGTGTGTGGGGGAGAGGGAGGTGTGTGTGGGGGGTGAGGGCGGTGTGTGTGGGGGGGGAGGGCGGTGTGTGTGTGGGGGGAGGGCGGTGTGTGTGGGGGGGAGGGCGGTGTGTGTGGGGGGTGAGGGCGGTGTGTGTGGGGGGGAGGGCGGTGTGTGTGTGGGGGAGGGCGGTGTGTGTGTGGGGGGGGAGGGCAGTGTGTGTGGGTGGGGGGGAGGGCGGTGTGTGTGTGGGGGGGAGGGCGGTGTGTGGGGGGGGGAGGGCGGTGTGTGTGGGGGGGGGAGGGCAGTGTGTGTGTGTGGGGGGGGAGGGCGGTGTGTGTGGGGGGGAGGGCGGTGTGTGTGTGTGGGGGGGGGAGGGCAGTGTGTGTGTGTGGGGGGGAGGGCGGTGTGTGTGGGGGGGGAGGGCGGTGTGTGTGGGGGGGAGGGCGGTGTGTGTGTGTGGGGGGGGAGGGCGGTGTGTGTGTGGGGGGGAGGGCGATGTGTGTGTGTGGGGGGGGAGGGCACTGTGTGTGGGTGGGGGGGAGGGCGGTGTGTGTGTGGGGGGGGAGGGCGGTGTGTGTGTGTGGGGGGGGAGGGCGGAGTGTGTGTGTGGGGGGGGGAGGGCGGTGTGTGTGTGGGGGGGAGGGCGGTGTGTGTGTGTGGGGGGGGGAGGGCGGTGTGTGTGTGGGGGGGAGGGCGATGTGGGTGTGGGGGGGCGGGCGATGTGGGTGTGGGGGGGCGGGCGATGTGTGTGTGGGGGGGAGGGCGATGTGTGTGGGGGGGAGGGCGGTGTGTGTGTGTGGGGGGTGAGGGCTGTGTGTGTGTGTGGGGGGGCGATGTGTGTGTGGGGGAGGGCGGTGTGTGTGTGGGGGGGGGAGGGCGGTGTGTGTGTGTGGGGGGGGCGATGTGTGTGTGGGGGGGGAGGGCGATGTGTGTGTGTGGGGGGGGGAGGGCGATGTGTGTGTGTGGGGGGGGAGGGCGGTGTGTGTGTGTGGGGGGGCGATGTGTGTGTGTGGGTGGGGGGGAGGGCGGTGTGTGTGTGTGGGGGGGGAGGGCGGTGTGTGTGTGTGGGGGGGAGGGTAGTGTGTGTGTGTGGGGGGGAGAGCGATGTGTGTGTGGGGGGGGGGGAGGGCGGTGTGTGTGTGTGGGGGGGGGAGGGCGGTGTGTGTGGGGGGGGAGGGCGGTGTGTGTGTGTGGGGGGGAGGGCGATGTGTGTGTGTGTGGGGGGGAGAGCGATGTGTGTGTGTGGGGGGGGGGGAGGGCGGTGTGTGTGTGGGGGGGGCGATGTGTGTGTGGGGGGAGGGCGGTGTGTGTGTGGGGGGGGAGGGCGGTGTGTGTGTGGGGGGGGAGGGCGGTGTGTGTGTGGGGGGGGGGAGGGCGGTGTGTGTGTGGGGGGGGAGGGCGGTGTGTGTGTGTGTGGGGGGGAGGGCGGTGTGTGTGTGGGGGGGAGGGTGGTGTGTGTGTGGGGGGGGAGGGCGGTGTGTGTGTGGGGGGGAGGGCGATGTGTGTGTGTGGGGGGGGAGGGCGGTGTGTGTGTGTGGGGGGGGGAGGGCGGAGTGTGTGTGGGGGGGGAGGGCGATGTGTGTGTGTGGGGGGGGAGGGCGGTGTGTGTGTGTGGGGGGGAGGGCGGAGTGTGTGTGGGGGGGAGGGCGGTGTGTGTGTGTGGGGGGGGGAGGGCGGAGTGTGTGTGTGGGGGGGGGGAGGGCGGTGTGTGTGTGGGGGGGGAGGGCGATGTGTGTGTGTGGGGGGGGAGGGCGGTGTGTGTGTGGGGGGGGAGGGCGGTATGTGTGTGGGGGGGAGGGCAATGTGTGTGTGGGGGGGAGGGCGATGTGTGTGGGGGGGAGGGCGGTGTGTGTGTGTGGGGGGTGAGGGCGGTGTGTGTGGGGGGGAGGGCGGTGTGTGTGTGTGGGGGGTGAGGGCGGTGTGTGTGTGTGGGGGGGCGATGTGTGTGTGGGGGGAGGGCGGTGTGTGTGTGGGGGGGGCGATGTGTGTGTGGGGAGAGGGCGGTGTGTGTGTGTGGGGGGGGCGATGTGTGTGTGGGGGGAGGGAGGGCGGTGTGTGTGTGTGGGGGGGCGATGTGTGTGTGGGGGGAGGGCGGTGTGTGTGTGGGGGGGGAGGGCGATGTGTGTGTGTGGGGGGGGGAGGGCGGTGTGTGTGTGTGGGGGGGCGATGTGTGTGTGGGGGGAGGGCGGTGTGTGTGTGGGGGGGGAGGGCGGTGTGTGTGTGTGGGGGGGCGATGTGTGTGTGGGGGAAGGGCGGTGTGTGTGTGTGGGGGGGGAGGGCGGTGTGTGTGTGTGGGTGGGCGATGTGTGTGTGGGGGGAGGGCGGTGTGTGTGTGGGGGGGAGGGCGATGTGTGTGTGTGGGGGGGGGAGGGCGGTGTGTGTGTGTGGGGGGGCGATGTGTGTGTGTGGGGGGGGAGGGCGGTGTGTGTGTGTGGGGGGGCGATGTGTGTGTGTGTGGGGGGGAGGGCGATGTGTGTGTGTGGGGGGGTGAGGGCGGTGTGTGTGTGTGGAGGGGAGGGCGATGTGTGTGTGTGGGGGGGGGAGGGCGGGGTGTGTGTGTGTGGGGGGGCGATGTGTGTGTGTGGGGGGGGGGAGGGCGATGTGTGTGTGTGTGGGGGGGGAGGGCGGTGTGTGTGTGTGGAGGGGCGATGTGTGTGTGGGGGGAGGGCGGTGTGTGTGTGGGGGGGGGAGAGCGGTGTGTGTGTGGGGGGGGAGGGCGGTGTGTGTGTGGGGGTGGAGGGCGGTGTGTGTGTGGGGGGGAGGGCGGTGTGTGTGTGGGGGGGGGAGGGCGGTGTGTGTGTGGGGGGGGAGGGCGGTGTGTGTGTGTGGGGGAGGGCGGTGTGTGTGTGGGGGGGGAGGGCGGTGTGTGTGTGGGGGGGGAGGGCGGTGTGTGTGTGTGGGGGGGAGGGCGGTGTGTGTGTGGGGGGGAGGGTGGTGTGTGTGTGGGGGGGAGGGCGGTGTGTGTGTGGGGGGGAGGGCGGTGTGTGTGTGTGGGGGGGAGGGCGGTGTGTGTGTGGGGGGGAGGGTGGTGTGTGTGTGGGGGGGGGAGGGCGGTGTGTGTGTGTGGGGGGGAGGGCGGTGTGTGTGTGGGGGGGAGGGTGGTGTGTGTGTGGGGGGGGAGGGCGGTGTGTGTGTGGGGGGGGGAGGGCGATGTGTGTGTGGGGGGGAGGGCGGTGTGTGTGTGGGGGGGCAGGGCGGTGTGTGTGTGGGGGGGAGGGCGGTGTGTGTGTGGGGGGGGAGGGCGGTGTGTGTGTGGGGGGGGAGGGCGGTGTGTGTGTGTGGGGGGGAGGGCGGTGTGTGTGTGGGGGGGAGGGTGGTGTGTGTGTGGGGGGGGAGGGCGGTGTGTGTGTGGGGTGGGGAGGGCGGTGTGTGTGTGGGGGGGGAGGGCGGTGTGTGTGTGGGGGGGGAGGGCGTTGTGTGTGTGGGGGGGGAGGGCGGTGTGTGTGTGTGTGGGGGGAGGGTGGTGTGTGTGTGTGTGGGGGGGAGCGGTGTGTATGTGGGGGGAGGGCGGTGTGTGTGTGGGGGTGAGGGCGGTGTGTGTGTGGGGGGGGGAGGGCGGTGTGTGTGTGTGGGGGGGAGGGCGGTGTGTGTGTGTGTGGGGGGAGGGTGGTGTGTGTGTGTGGGGGGGGGGGCGATGTGTGTGTGGGGGGAGGGCGGTGTGTGTGTGGGGGTGAGGGCGGTGTGTGTGTGGGGGGGGGAGGGCGGTGTGTGTGTGTGGGGGGGAGGGCGGTGTGTGTGTGGGGGGGAGGGTGGTGTGTGTGTGGGGGGGGAGGGCGGTGTGTGTGTGGGGGGGGAGGGCGGTGTGTGTGTGGGGGGGGGAGGGCGGTGTGTGTGTGTGTGGGGGGAGCGGTGTGTGTGTGTGGGGGGGAGGGCGGTGTGTGTGTGGGGGGGAGGGCGATGTGTGTGTGTGGGGGGGGAGCGGTGTGTGTGTGGGGGGGGGAGGGCGGTGTGTGTGTGGGGGGGGAGGGCGGTGTGTGTGTGTGTGGGGGGAGCGGTGTGTGTGTGTGGGGGGGGAGGGCGGTGTGTGTGTGTGGGTGGGCGATGTGTGTGTGGGGGGGAGGGCGGTGTGTGTGTGGGGGGGAGGGCGATGTGTGTGTGTGGGGGGGGGAGGGCGGTGTGTGTGTGTGGGGGGGCGATGTGTGTGTGTGGGGGGGGGAGGGCGGTGTGTGTGTGTGGGGGGGCGATGTGTGTGTGTGTGGGGGGGAGGGCGATGTGTGTGTGTGGGGGGGTGAGGGCGGTGTGTGTGTGTGGAGGGGAGGGCGATGTGTGTGTGTGGGGGGGGGAGGGCGGTGTGTGTGTGTGGGGGGGCGATGTGTGTGTGTGGGGGGGGAGGGCGATGTGTGTGTGTGTGGGGGGGAGGGCGGTGTGTGTGTGTGGAGGGGCGATGTGTGTGTGGGGGGAGGGCGGTGTGTGTGTGGGGGGGGAGAGCGGTGTGTGTGTGGGGGGGGAGGGCGGTGTGTGTGTGGGGGGGGGGAGCGGTGTGTGTGTGTGGGGGGGGAGGGCGGTGTGTGTGTGTGGGTGGGCGATGTGTGTGTGGGGGGAGGGCGGTGTGTGTGTGGGGGGGAGGGCGATGTGTGTGTGTGGGGGGGGGAGGGCGGTGTGTGTGTGTGGGGGGGCGATGTGTGTGTGTGGGGGGGGGAGGGCGGTGTGTGTGTGTGGGGGGGCGATGTGTGTGTGTGTGGGGGGGAGGGCGATGTGTGTGTGTGGGGGGGTGAGGGCGGTGTGTGTGTGTGGAGGGGAGGGCGATGTGTGTGTGTGGGGGGGGGAGGGCGGTGTGTGTGTGTGGGGGGGCGATGTGTGTGTGTGGGGGGGGAGGGCGATGTGTGTGTGTGTGGGGGGGAGGGCGGTGTGTGTGTGTGGAGGGGCGATGTGTGTGTGGGGGGAGGGCGGTGTGTGTGTGGGGGGGGAGAGCGGTGTGTGTGTGGGGGGGGAGGGCGGTGTGTGTGTGGGGGGGGGAGGGCGGTGTGTGTGTGGGGGGGAGGGCGGTGTGTGTGTGGGGGGGGGAGGGCGGTGTGTGTGTGGGGGGGGAGGGCGGTGTGTGTGTGTGGGGGAGGGCGGTGTGTGTGTGGGGGGGGAGGGCGGTGTGTGTGTGGGGGGGGAGGGCGGTGTGTGTGTGTGGGGGGGAGGGCGGTGTGTGTGTGGGGGGGGAGGGTGGTGTGTGTGTGGGGGGGGGAGGGCGGTGTGTGTGTGGGGGGGGAGGGCGGTGTGTGTGTGTGGGGGGGAGGGCGGTGTGTGTGTGGGGGGGAGGGTGGTGTGTGTGTGGGGGGGGGGAGGGCGGTGTGTGTGTGTGGGGGGGAGGGCGGTGTGTGTGTGGGGGGGAGGGTGGTGTGTGTGTGGGGGGGGAGGGCGGTGTGTGTGTGGGGGGGGGGAGGGCGATGTGTGTGTGGGGGGGAGGGCGGTGTGTGTGTGGGGGGGGAGGGCGGTGTGTGTGTGTGGGGGGGAGGGCGGTGTGTGTGTGTGTGGGGGGAGGGTGGTGTGTGTGTGTGGGGGGGGGGGCGATGTGTGTGTGGGGGGAGGGCGGTGTGTGTGTGGGGGTGAGGGCGGTGTGTGTGTGGGGGGGGGAGGGCGGTGTGTGTGTGTGGGGGGGAGGGCGGTGTGTGTGTGGGGGGGAGGGTGGTGTGTGTGTGGGGGGGGAGGGCGGTGTGTGTGTGGGGGGGGAGGGCGGTGTGTGTGTGGGGGGGAGCGGTGTGTATGTGGGGGGAGGGCGGTGTGTGTGTGGGGGTGAGGGCGGTGTGTGTGTGGGGGGGGAGGGCGGTGTGTGTGTGTGGGGGGGAGGGCGGTGTGTGTGTGTGTGGGGGGAGGGTGGTGTGTGTGTGTGGGGGGGGGGCGATGTGTGTGTGGGGGGGAGGGCGGTGTGTGTGTGGGGGTGAGGGCGGTGTGTGTGTGGGGGGGGGAGGGCGGTGTGTGTGTGTGGGGGGGAGGGCGGTGTGTGTGTGGGGGGGAGGGTGGTGTGTGTGTGGGGGGGGAGGGCGGTGTGTGTGTGGGGGGGGAGGGCGGTGTGTGTGTGGGGGGGGAGGGCGGTGTGTGTGTGTGTGGGGGGAGCGGTGTGTGTGTGTGGGGGGGAGGGCGGTGTGTGTGTGGGGGGGAGGGCGATGTGTGTGTGTGGGGGGGGAGCGGTGTGTGTGTGGGGGGGGGAGGGCGGTGTGTGTGTGGGGGGGGGAGGGCGGTGTGTGTGTGTGTGGGGGGAGCGGTGTGTGTGTGTGGGGGGGGAGGGCGGTGTGTGTGTGTGGGTGGGCGATGTGTGTGTGGGGGGAGGGCGGTGTGTGTGTGGGGGGGAGGGCGATGTGTGTGTGTGGGGGGGGGGAGGGCGGTGTGTGTGTGTGGGGGGGCGATGTGTGTGTGTGGGGGGGGGAGGGCGGTGTGTGTGTGTGGGGGGGCGATGTGTGTGTGTGTGGGGGGGAGGGCGATGTGTGTGTGTGGGGGGGTGAGGGCGGTGTGTGTGTGTGGAGGGGAGGGCGATGTGTGTGTGTGGGGGGGGGAGGGCGGTGTGTGTGTGTGGGGGGGCGATGTGTGTGTGTGGGGGGGGAGGGCGATGTGTGTGTGTGTGGGGGGGAGGGCGGTGTGTGTGTGTGGAGGGGCGATGTGTGTGTGGGGGGAGGGCGGTGTGTGTGTGGGGGGGGAGAGCGGTGTGTGTGTGGGGGGGGAGGGCGGTGTGTGTGTGGGGGGGGGAGGGCGGTGTGTGTGTGGGGGGGAGGGCGGTGTGTGTGTGGGGGGGGGAGGGCGGTGTGTGTGTGGGGGGGGAGGGCGGTGTGTGTGTGTGGGGGAGGGCGGTGTGTGTGTGGGGGGGGAGGGCGGTGTGTGTGTGGGGGGGGAGGGCGGTGTGTGTGTGTGGGGGGGGAGGGCGGTGTGTGTGTGGGGGGGAGGGTGGTGTGTGTGTGGGGGGGGAGGGCGGTGTGTGTGTGGGGGGGGAGGGCGGTGTGTGTGTGTGGGGGGGAGGGCGGTGTGTGTGTGGGGGGGAGGGTGGTGTGTGTGTGGGGGGGGGGAGGGCGGTGTGTGTGTGTGGGGGGGAGGGCGGTGTGTGTGTGGGGGGGAGGGTGGTGTGTGTGTGGGGGGGGGAGGGCGGTGTGTGTGTGGGGGGGGGGAGGGCGATGTGTGTGTGGGGGGGAGGGCGGTGTGTGTGTGGGGGGGGAGGGCGGTGTGTGTGTGGGGGGGAGGGCGGTGTGTGTGTGGGGGGGGAGGGCGGTGTGTGTGTGGGGGGGGAGGGCGGTGTGTGTGTGTGGGGGGGAGGGCGGTGTGTGTGTGGGGGGGAGGGTGGTGTGTGTGTGGGGGGGGAGGGCGGTGTGTGTGGGGTGGGGAGGGCGGTGTGTGTGTGGGGGGGGGAGGGCGGTGTGTGTGTGGGGGGGGGAGGGCGTTGTGTGTGTGGGGGGGGAGGGCGGTGTGTGTGTGTGTGGGGGGAGGGTGGTGTGTGTGTGTGTGGGGGGGAGCGGTGTGTATGTGGGGGGAGGGCGGTGTGTGTGTGGGGGTGAGGGCGGTGTGTGTGTGGGGGGGGGAGGGCGGTGTGTGTGTGTGGGGGGGAGGGCGGTGTGTGTGTGTGTGGGGGGAGGGTGGTGTGTGTGTGTGGGGGGGGGGCGATGTGTGTGTGGGGGGAGGGCGGTGTGTGTGTGGGGGTGAGGGCGGTGTGTGTGTGGGGGGGGAGGGCGGTGTGTGTGTGGGGGGGTGAGGGCGGTGTGTGTGTGGGGGGGGGAGGGCGGTGTGTGTGTGTGGGGGGGAGGGCGGTGTGTGTGTGGGGGGGAGGGTGGTGTGTGTGTGGGGGGGGAGGGCGGTGTGTGTGTGGGGGGGGGAGGGCGGTGTGTGTGTGGGGGGGGGGAGGGCGGTGTGTGTGTGGGGGGGGAGGGCGGTGTGTGTGTGTGTGGGGGGGAGCGGTGTGTGTGTGTGGGGGGGAGGGCGGTATGTGTGTGGGGGGGAGGGCGATGTGTGTGTGTGGGGGGGGAGCGGTGTGTGTGTGGGGGGGGGAGGGCGGTGTGTGTGTGGGGGGGGAGGGCGGTGTGTGTGTGTGTGGGGGGAGCGGTGTGTGTGTGTGGGGGGGAGGGCGTGTGTGTGTGGGGGTGGCACTGTGTGTGAGATGGGGGAGGGGGATGGGGGAAAACGAGGGGGAGGGGAGGGGACAGTGTTGGACGGGGATGGGGGGGGAGGGGACAGTGTTGGACGGTGATGGGGGGGGAGGGGGTCAGTGTTGGACGGTGATGGGGGGGAGGGGGGACAGTGTTGGACGGTGATGGGGGGGGGGACAGTGTTGGACGGTGATGGGGGGGGGGGGCCAGTGTTGGACGGGGATGGGGGGGGAGGGGACAGTGTTGGACGGTGATGGGGGGGGGAGGGGGGACAGTGTTGGACGGTGATGGGGGGGGGGGACAGTGTTGGACGGTGATGGGGGGGGAGGGGGGACAGTGTTGGACGGTGATGGGGGGGGGGGACAGTGTTGGACGGTGATGGGGGGGGGAGGGGGGACAGTGTTGGACGGTGATGGGGGGGGAGGGGGGACAGTGTTGGACGGTGATGGGGGGGGGGGCAGTGTTGGACGGTGATGGGGGGGAGGGGACAGTGTTGGACGGGGATGGGGGGGGGGACAGTGTTGGACGGGGATGGGGGGGGAGGGGACAGTGTTGGACGGTGATGGGGGGAGGGGGGACAGTGTTGGACGGTGATGGGGGGGGGGACAGTGTTGGACGGTGATGGGGGGGGAAGGGGGACAGTGTTGGACGGTGATGGGGGGGGAAGGGGGACAGTGTTGGACGGGGATGGGGGGGAGGGGACAGTGTTGGACGGGGATGGGGGGGGAGGGGGCAGTGTTGGACGGGGATGGGGGGGGAGGGGGGACAGTGTTGGACGGGGATGGGGGGGTGGGGACAGTGTTGGACGGGGATGGGGGGTGAGGGGGGACAGTGTTGGACGGGGATGGGGGGGGGGACAGTGTTGGATGGGGATGGGGGGGGAGGGGGGACAGTGTTGGACGGGGATGGGGGGGGAGGGGGGACAATGTTGGACGGTGATGGGGGGGAGGGGGGACAGTGTTGGATGGGGATGGGGGGGGAGGGGGGACAGTGTTGGACGGTGATGGGGGGGGGAGGGGGGACAGTGTTGGACGGTGATGGGGGGGGAGGGGGGACAGTGTTGGACGGTGATGGGGGGGGAGGGGGGACAGTGTTGGACGGTGATGGGGGGGGGACAGTGTTGGACGGTGATGGGGGGGGAGGGGACAGTGTTGGACGGTGATGGGGGGGAGGGGGGACAGTGTTGGACGGTGATGGGGGGGGAGGGGGGACAGTGTTGGACGGTGATGGGGGGGGAGGGGGGACAGTGTTGGACGGTGATGGGGGGGGGGACAGTGTTGGACGGTGATGGGGGGGGAGGGGGGACAGTGTTGGACGGGGATGGGGGGGGGCGGACAGTGTTGGACGGGGATGGGGGGGAGGGGGGACAGTGTTGGACGGGGATGGGGGGGGAGGGGACAGTGTTGGACGGGGATGGGGGGGAGGGGGGACAGTGTTGGACGGTGATGGGGGGGGAGGGGGGACAGTGTTGGACGGTGATGGGGGGGGGCGGACAGTGTTGGACGGGGATGGGGGGGGAGGGGGGACAGTGTTGGACGGGGATGGGGGGGGGCGGGGGGACAGTGTTGGACGGGGATGGGGGGGAGGGGGGACAGTGTTGGACGGGGATGGGGGGGGGACAGTGTTGGACGGGGATGGGGGGGGAGGGGGGACAGTGTTGGACGGGGATGGGGGGGGAGGGGGGACAGTGTTGGATGGTGATGGGGGGGGGGGGACAGTGTTGGACGGGGATGGGGGGGAGGGGGGACAGTGTTGGACGGTGATGGGGGGGGGACAGTGTTGGACGGGGATGGGGGGGAGGGGACAGTGTTGGACGGGGATGGGGGGGGGGACAGTGTTGGACGGTGATGGGGGGGGGGGAACAGTGTTGGACGGGGATGGGGGGGAGGGGACAGTGTTGGACGGGGATGGGGGGGGGGGACAGTGTTGGACGGGGATGGGGGGGGGGGACAGTGTTGGACGGGGATGGGGGGGGGAGGGGGGACAGTGTTGGACGGGGATGGGGGGGGGGGGACAGTGTTGGACGGTGATGGGGGGGGGGAACAGTGTTGGACGGGGATGGGGGGGAGGGGACAGTGTTGGACGGGGATGGGGGGGGGGGACAGTGTTGGACGGGGATGGGGGGGGGGAGGGGACAGTGTTGGACGGGGATGGGGGGGGAGGGGACAGTGTTGGACGGTGATGGGGGGGGGGACAGTGTTGGACGGGGATGGGGGGGGAGGGGGGACAGTGTTGGACGGGGATGGGGGGGGGGGACAGTGTTGGACGGGGATGGGGGGGGGGAGGGGACAGTGTTGGACGGGGATGGGGGGGGAGGGGACAGTGTTGGACGGTGATGGGGGGGGGGACAGTGTTGGACGGTGATGGGGGGGGGGGACAGTGTTGGACGGGGATGGGGGGGGAGGGGGACAGTGTTGGACGGGGATGGGGGGGAGGGGGGACAGTGTTGGACGGGGATGGGGGGGGAGGGGACAGTGTTGGACGGTGATGGGGGGGGAGGGGGGACAGTGTTGGACGGGGATGGGGGGGGGGGGGACAGTGTTGGACGGTGATGGGGGGGGGGGACAGTGTTGGACGGGGATGGGGGGGGAGGGGGACAGTGTTGGACGGGGATGGGGGGGAGGGGGGACAGTGTTGGACGGGGATGGGAGGGGAGGGGGGACAGTGTTGGACGGTGATGGGGGGGGGACAGTGTTGGACGGGGATGGGGGGGGAGGGGACAGTGTTGGACGGGGATGGGGGGGAGGGGACAGTGTTGGACGGGGATGGGGGGGGAGGGGGGACAGTGTTGGACGGGGATGGGGGGGGAGGGGACAGTGTTGGACGGGGATGGGGGGGGAGGGGACAGTGTTGGACGGGGATGGGGGGGAGGGGGGACAGTGTTGGACGGGGATGGGGGGGGAGGGGGGACAGTGTTGGACGGGGATGGGGGGGGGAGGGGGGACAGTGTTGGACGGGGATGGGGGGGGAGGGGGGACAGTGTTGGACGGGGATGGGGGGGGAGGGGGCAGTGTTGGACGGGGATGGGGGGGGAGGGGGGGACAGTGTTGGACGGGGATGGGGGGGGGAGGGGACAGTGTTGGACGGGGATGGGGGGGAGCGGGGACAGTGTTGGACGGTGATGGGGGGGAGGGGGGACAGTGTTGGACGGGGATGGGGGGGGGGAGGGGGGACAGTGTTGGACGGGGATGGGGGGGGGGAGGGGGGACAGTGTTGGACGGGGATGGGGGGGGGAGGGGGACAGTGTTGGACGGGGATGGGGGGGGGGAGGGGGGACAGTGTTGGACGGTGATGGGGGGGGGGGGGGACAGTGTTGGACGGGGATGGGGGGGGGGGGGACAGTGTTGGACGGGGATGGGGGGGGAGGGGGACAGTGTTGGACGGGGATGGGGGGGAGGGGACAGTGTTGGACGGGGATGGGGGGGGGGGACAGTGTTGGACGGGGATGGGGGGGGACAGTGTTGGACGGGGATGGGGGGGGAGGGGGACAGTGTTGGACGGGGATGGGGGGGGAGGGGGGACAGTGTTGGACGGGGATGGGGGGGGAGGGGACAGTGTTGGATGGGGATGGGGGGGGAGGGGGGACAGTGTTGGACGGGGATGGGGGGGAGGGGGGGACAGTGTTGGACGGGGATGGGGGGGGGGAGGGGGCAGTGTTGGACGGGGATGGGGGGGAGGGGGGGACAGTGTTGGACGGGGATGGGGGGGACAGTGTTGGACGGGGATGGGGGGGAGGGGGGGACAGTGTTGGACGGGGATGGGGGGGGAGGGGGGACAGTGTTGGACGGGGATGGGGGGGGGAGGGGGGACAGTGTTGGACGGGGATGGGGGGGGAGGGGGGACAGTGTTGGACGGGGATGGGGGGGGAGGGGGACAGTGTTGGACGGGGATGGGGGGGGGAGGGGGACAGTGTTGGACGGGGATGGGGGGGGGGACAGTGTTGGACGGGGATGGGGGGGGGGACAGTGTTGGACGGGGATGGGGGGGAGGGGGGACAGTGTTGGACGGGGATGGGGGGGAGGGGGGACAGTGTTGGACGGGGATGGGGGGGGAGGGGGGACAGTGTTGGACGGTGATGGGGGGGAGGGGGGACGGTGATGGGGGGGGAGGGGGGACAGTGTTGGACAGGGATGGGGGGGGAGGGGACAGTGTTGGACGGTGATGGGGAGGGGGGGACAGTGTTGGACGGGGATGGGGGGGGAGGGGGGACAGTGTTGGACGGGGATGGGGGGGGAGGGGACAGTGTTGGACGGGGATGGGGGGGGAGGGGACAGTGTTGGACGGGGATGGGGGGGGAGGGGGACAGTGTTGGACGGGGATGGGGGGGGAGGGGGGACAGTGTTGGACGGGGATGGGGAGGGGGGACAGTGTTGGACGGGGATGGGGGGGGGGGACAGTGTTGGACGGGGATGGGGGGGGGAGGGGGGACAGTGTTGGACGGGGATGGGGGGGGAGGGGACAGTGTTGGACGGGGATGGGGGGGGAGGGGACAGTGTTGGACGGGGATGGGGGGGGAGGGGGACAGTGTTGGACGGGGATGGGGGACAGTGTTGGACGGGGATGGGGGGGGGGACAGTGTTGGACGGGGATGGGGGGGGGAGGGGGGACAGTGTTGGACGGGGATGGGGGGGGAGGGGACAGTGTTGGACGGGGATGGGGGGGGAGGGGGGACAGTGTTGGACGGGGATGGGGGGGGAGGGGGGACAGTGTTGGACGGGGATGGGGGGGGGGGGACAGTGTTGGACGGGGATGGGGGGGGGGGGGACAGTGTTGGACGGGGATGGGGGGGGGGGGACAGTGTTGGACGGGGATGGGGGGGGGGGGACAGTGTTGGACGGGGATGGGGGGGGAGGGGGGACAGTGTTGGACGGGGATGGGGGGGGAGGGGGGACAGTGTTGGACGGGGATGGGGGGGGAGGGGACAGTGTTGGACGGGGATGGGGGGGGAGGGGGGACAGTGTTGGACGGGGATGGGGGGGGAGGGGGGACAGTGTTGGACGGGGATGGGGGGGGAGGGGACAGTGTTGGACGGGGATGGGGGGGGAGGGGACAGTGTTGGACGGGGATGGGGGGGGAGGGGGGACAGTGTTGGACGGGGATGGGGGGGGAGGGGACAGTGTTGGACGGGGATGGGGGGGGAGGGGACAGTGTTGGACGGGGATGGGGGGGGAGGGGGGACAGTGGTGGACGGGGATGGGGGGGGGGGGACAGTGTTGGACGGGGATGGGGGGGGGGGACAGTGTTGGACGGTGATGGGGGGGAGGGGGGACGGTGATGGGGGGGGAGGGGGGACAGTGTTGGACAGGGATGGGGGGGGAGGGGGGACAGTGTTGGACGGTGATGGGGAGGGGGGGACAGTGTTGGACGGGGATGGGGGGGGAGGGGGGACAGTGTTGGACGGGGATGGGGGGGGAGGGGACAGTGTTGGATGGGGATGGGGGGGGAGGGGGGACAGTGTTGGACGGGGATGGGGGGGGAGGGGACAGTGTTGGACGGGGATGGGGGGGGAGGGGACAGTGTTGGACGGGGATGGGGGGGGAGGGGGACAGTGTTGGACGGGGATGGGGGGGGAGGGGGGACAGTGTTGGACGGGGATGGGGGGGGGGACAGTGTTGGACGGGGATGGGGGGGGGAGGGGACAGTGTTGGACGGGGATGGGGGGGAGGGGACAGTGTTGGACGGTGATGGGGGGGGGGACAGTGTTGGACGGTGATGGGGGGGGGTGGACAGTGTTGGACGGGGATGGGGGGGGAGGGGGACAGTGTTGGACGGGGATGGGGGGGAGGGGGGACAGTGTTGGACGGGGATGGGGGGGGAGGGGACAGTGTTGGACGGTGATGGGGGGGGAGGGGGGACAGTGTTGGACGGGGATGGGGGGGGGGGACAGTGTTGGACGGTGATGGGGGGGGGGGACAGTGTTGGACGGGGATGGGGGGGGAGGGGGGACAGTGTTGGACGGGGATGGGGGGGGGGAGGGGGGACAGTGTTGGACGGGGATGGGGGGGGGAGGGGGGACAGTGTTGGACGGGGATGGGGGGGGGGGACAGTGTTGGACGGGGATGGGGGGGGAGGGGGGACAGTGTTGGACGGGGATGGGGGGGGAGGGGGGACAGTGTTGGACGGGGATGGGGGGGGGAGGGGGGACAGTGTTGGACGGGGATGGGGGGGGGAGGGGGGACAGTGTTGGACGGGGATGGGGGGGGGGGACAGTGTTGGACGGGGATGGGGGGGGAGGGGGGACAGTGTTGGACGGGGATGGGGGGGGAGGGGGGACAGTGTTGGACGGGGATGGGGGGGAGGGGGGACAGTGTTGGACGGGTATGGGGGGGGGAGGGGGGACAGTGTTGGACGGGGATGGGGGGGGGAGGGGGGACAGTGTTGGACGGGGATGGGGGGGGGAGGGGGGACAGTGTTGGACGGGGATGGGGGGGGGAGGGGGGACAGTGTTGGACGGGGATGGGGGGGGAGGGGACAGTGTTGGACGGGGATGGGGGGGGAGGGGACAGTGTTGGACGGGGATGGGGGGGGGAGGGGGGACAGTGTTGGACGGGGATGGGGGGGGGAGGGGGGACAGTGTTGGACGGGGATGGGGGGGGGAGGGGGGACAGTGTTGGACGGGGATGGGGGGGGAGGGGGGACAGTGTTGGACGGGGATGGGGGGGGAGGGGGGACAGTGTTGGACGGGGATGGGGGGGAGGGGGGACAGTGTTGGACGGGGATGGGGGGGGAGGGGACAGTGTTGGACGGGGATGGGGGGGGAGGGGACAGTGTTGGACGGGGATGGGGGGGAGGGGGGACAGTGTTGGACGGGGATGGGGGGGGAGGGGGGACAGTGTTGGACGGGGATGGGGGGGGGAGGGGGGACAGTGTTGGACGGGGATGGGGGGGGAGGGGGGACAGTGTTGGACGGTGATGGGGGGGGGAGGGGGGACAGTGTTGGACGGGGATGGGGGGGGGAGGGGGGACAGTGTTGGACGGGGATGGGGGGGGGAGGGGGGACAGTGTTGGACGGTGATGGGGGGGGAGGGGGGACAGTGTTGGACGGGGATGGGGGGGGGAGGGGGGACAGTGTTGGACGGGGATGGGGGGGGGAGGGGGGACAGTGTTGGACGGGGATGGGGGGGGGAGGGGGGACAGTGTTGGACGGGGATGGGGGGGGGACAGTGTTGGACGGGGATGGGGGGGGGAGGGGGACAGTGTTGGACGGGGATGGGGGGGGGGGACAGTGTTGGACGGGGATGGGGGGGAGGGGGACAGTGTTGGACGGGGATGGGGGGGAGGGGACAGTGTTGGACGGGGATGGGGGGGGGGACAGTGTTGGACGGGGATGGGGGGGGCGGGGGACAGTGTTGGACGGGGATGGGGGGGGAACAGTGTTGGACGGGGATGGGGGGGGGGAGGGGGGACAGTGTTGGACGGGGATGGGGGGGGAGGGGGACAGTGTTGGACGGGGATGGGGGGGGAGGGGGGACAGTGTTGGACGGGGATGGGGGGGGGACAGTGTTGGACGGGGATGGGGGGGGAGGGGGACAGTGTTGGACGGGGATGGGGGGGGGACAGTGTTGGACGGGGATGGGGGGGGGGAGGGGGCAGTGTTGGACGGGGATGGGGGGGGAGGGGGGGACAGTGTTGGACGGGGATGGGGGGGGAGGGGACAGTGTTGGATGGGGATGGGGGGGGAGGGGGGACAGTGTTGGACGGTGATGGGGGGGGGGAGGGGACAGTGTTGGACGGGGATGGGGGGGGAGGGGGGACAGTGTTGGACGGGGATGGGGGGGGAGGGGGGACAGTGTTGGACGGTGATGGGGGGGAGGGGGGACGGTGATGGGGGGGGAGGGGGGACAGTGTTGGACAGGGATGGGGGGGGAGGGGGGACAGTGTTGGACGGTGATGGGGAGGGGGGGACAGTGTTGGACGGGGATGGGGGGGGAGGGGGGACAGTGTTGGACGGGGATGGGGGGGGAGGGGACAGTGTTGGATGGGGATGGGGGGGGAGGGGGGACAGTGTTGGACGGGGATGGGGGGGGAGGGGGGACAGTGTTGGACGGGGATGGGGGGGGAGGGGACAGTGTTGGACGGGGATGGGGGGGGAGGGGACAGTGTTGGACGGGGATGGGGGGGGGAGGGGACAGTGTTGGACGGGGATGGGGGGGGAGGGGGGACAGTGTTGGACGGGGATGGGGGGGAGGGGACAGTGTTGGACGGGGATGGGGGGGGGAGGGGACAGTGTTGGACGGTGATGGGGGGGGAGGGGGGACAGTGTTGGACGGTGATGGGGGGAGGGGGGACAGTGTTGGACGGGGATGGGGGGGGGGACAGTGTTGGACGGGGATGGGGGGGGGGAGGGGGGACAGTGTTGGACGGGGATGGGGGGGAGGGGGGACAGTGTTGGACGGGGATGGGGGGGGGAGGGGGGACAGTGTTGGACGGGGATGGGGGGGAGGGGACAGTGTTGGACGGTGATGGGGGGGAGGGGACAGTGTTGGACGGGGATGGGGGGGAGGGGACAGTGTTGGACGGGGATGGGGGGGAGGGGACAGTGTTGGACGGGGATGGGGGGGGGAGGGGGACAGTGTTGGACGGGGATGGGGGGGGAGGGGACAGTGTTGGACGGTGATGGGGGGGGGGAGGGGACAGTGTTGGACGGGGATGGGGGGGGGGAGGGGACAGTGTTGGACGGGGATGGAGGGGGAGGGGGGACAGTGTTGGACGGGGATGGGGGGGAGGGGGACAGTGTTGGACGGGGATGGGGGGGGGGGACAGTGTTGGACGGGGATGGGGGGGAGGGGACAGTGTTGGACGGGGATGGGGGGGGGAGGGGACAGTGTTGGACGGGGATGGGGGGGGAGGGGACAGTGTTGGACGGGGATGGGGGGGGAGGGGACAGTGTTGGACGGGGATGGGGGGGGAGGGGACAGTGTTGGACGGGGATGGGGGGGGAGGGGACAGTGTTGGACGGTGATGGGGGGAGGGGGGGACAGTGTTGGACGGTGATGGGGGGGAGGGGGGACAGTGTTGGACGGTGATGGGGGGGGAGGGGGGACAGTGTTGGACGGGGATGGGGGGGGAGGGGGGACAGTGTTGGACGGGGATGGGGGGGGAGGGGGGACAGTGTTGGACGGGGATGGGGGGGGGAGGGGACAGTGTTGGACGGTGATGGGGGGGGGAGGGGACAGTGTTGGACGGTGATGGGGGGGGGAGGGGACAGTGTTGGACGGGGATGGGGGGGGAGGGGGGACAGTGTTGGACGGGGATGGGGGGGGGAGGGGGGACAGTGTTGGACGGGGATGGGGGGGGGAGGGGACAGTGTTGGACGGGGATGGGGGGGGGGACAGTGTTGGACGGGGATGGGGGGGGGAGGGGGGACAGTGTTGGACGGGGATGGGGGGGGGAGGGGGGACAGTGTTGGACGGGGATGGGGGGGGGAGGGGGGACAGTGTTGGACGGGGATGGGGGGGGGAGGGGGGACAGTGTTGGACGGGGATGGGGGGGGAGGGGACAGTGTTGGACGGTGATGGGGGGGGAGGGGACAGTGTTGGACGGTGATGGGGGGGGGAGGGGACAGTGTTGGACGGGGATGGGGGGGGGGAGGGGGGACAGTGTTGGACGGGGATGGGGGGGGAGGGGACAGTGTTGGACGGTGATGGGGGGGGGGACAGTGTTGGACGGTGATGGGGGGGGGACAGTGTTGGACGGGGATGGGGGGGGAGGGGGGACAGTGTTGGACGGTGATGGGGGGGGAGGGGACAGTGTTGGACGGGGATGGGGGGGGGACAGTGTTGGACGGTGATGGGGGGGGGGACAGTGTTGGACGGGGATGGGGGGGGAGGGGACAGTGTTGGACGGTGATGGGGGGGGGAGGGGGGACAGTGTTGGACGGGGATGGGGGGGGACAGTGTTGGACGGTGATGGGGGGGGAGGGGGGACAGTGTTGGACGGGGATGGGGGGGGGAGGGGGGACAGTGTTGGACGGGGATGGGGGGGGGAGGGGGGACAGTGTTGGACGGGGATGGGGATGGGGGGGGGGACAGTGTTGGACGGGGATGGGGGGGAGGGGACAGTGTTGGACGGGGATGGGGGGGGAGGGGGGACAGTGTTGGACGGGGATGGGGGGGGAGGGGGGACAGTGTTGGACGGTGATGGGGGGGAGGGGGGACAGTGTTGGACGGTGATGGGGAGGGGACAGTGTTGGACGGTGATGGGGGGGAGGGGGGACAGTGTTGGACGGTGATGGGGGGGGAGGGGGGACAGTGTTGGATGGGGGGGGGGGGGGACAGTGTTGGACGGTGATGGGGAGGGGACAGTGTTGGACGGTGATGGGGGGGAGGGGGGACAGTGTTGGATGGGGATGGGGGGGGGAAGGGGGACAGTGTTGGACGGTGATGGGGGGCGAGGGGGGACAGTGTTGGACGGTGATGGGGGGGGAGGGGGGACAGTGTTGGACAGTGATGGGGGGGGAGGGGGGACAGTGTTGGACGGGGATGGGGGGGAGGGGGGACAGTGTTGGACGGTGATGGGGGGGGACAGTGTTGGACGGGGATGGGGGGGAGGGGACAGTGTTGGACGGGGATGGGGGGGGACAGTGTTGGACGGGGATGGGGGGGGGAGGGGGACAGTGTTGGACGGGGATGGGGGGGGGACAGTGTTGGACGGGGATGGGGGGGAGGGGACAGTGTTGGATGGGGATGGGGGGGGACAGTGTTGGACGGGGATGGGGGGGGACAGTGTTGGACGGGGATGGGGGGGAGGGGACAGTGTTGGATGGGGATGGGGGGGGGAGGGGGACAGTGTTGGATGGTGATGGGGGGAGGGGACAGTGTTGGACGGTGATGGGGGGGGAGGGGACAGTGTTGGACGGTGATGGGGGGGGAGGGGACAGTGTTGGACGGTGATGGGGGGGGAGGGGGGACAGTGTTGGACGGTGATGGGGGGGGAGGGGGGACAGTGTTGGACGGTGATGGGGGGGGAGGGGGGACAGTGTTGGACGGTGATGGGGGGGGAGGGGGGACAGTGTTGGACGGTGATGGGGGGGGAGGGGGGACAGTGTTGGACGGGGATGGGGGGGGAGGGGGGACAGTGTTGGATGGTGTTGGGGGGAGGGGACAGTGTTGGACGGTGATGGGGGGGGAGGGGACAGTGTTGGACGGGGATGGGGGGGGAGGGGGGACAGTGTTGGATGGTGTTGGGGGGAGGGGACAGTGTTGGACGGTGATGGGGGGGGAGGGGACAGTGTTGGACGGTGATGGGGGGGGAGAGGGGACAGTGTTGGACGGGGATGGGGGGGGAGGGGGGACAGTGTTGGATGGTGTTGGGGGGAGGGGACAGTGTTGGACGGTGATGGGGGGGGAGGGGACAGTGTTGGACGGTGATGGGGGGGGAGAGGGGACAGTGTTGGACGGTGATGGGGGGGGAGGGGGGACAGTGTTGGACGGTGATGGGGGGGGAGGGGGGACAGTGTTGGATGGTGTTGGGGGGAGGGGACAGTGTTGGACGGTGATGGGGGGGGAGGGGACAGTGTTGGACGGTGATGGGGGGGGAGGGGGGACAGTGTTGGACGGTGATGGGGGGGGAGGGGGGACAGTGTTGGACGGTGATGGGGGGGGAGGGGGGACAGTGTTGGACACTCTCTGTTACTCTTGGGGGCCGAAGGTGGTCGAGGGAAGGGGTCGGCGGGGCCCTGGCTCCCTTTTCTTGCCCGAGCTGCTCGACGCCCTCCCGGGACCTCAATTCTGGACGCCCCCACCCCCCGCGACCACCACCACCCCCCACAACCACCACCACCCCCCACAACCACCACCACCCCCCACAACCACCACCACCCCCCTGCGACCACCCACAATAAAATGCAGGCTTAAATCCACAAGTCAACTTTATTTGAAAGCAAACCGATGATACATCTTTGGCAACCCCCGGCTGTCGAAGGCGGTGTTAAAAACCGACCCTGGTCGAGAGGACAGTCTCTGGTGCCGCGGCCGCGTCCCCGTTCCCCTTGACGAGCCTCCGAGCGGTCGGACGTTGGCGACCCCTCTCGCGTCTTTTTTCTGTGCGGGAGGCCTGGTGGTGCGGGGAGTGAGGCGACCCGCAGGGCCCCGGACCTACTGCGTCTCATCACCCCGGGTCCAAGGGCGCCTGGGGGCGGACGTCCCACGTCCCAGTGAAGAAAGGCGAGGCGACCGAACCCAAGCAACGCAGTCGCCAAGAGCGTTTAACCGATCGGAGGGGAAGGGCGGGGGGGGGGGGGATAAAAACACGCACGCAGCAGAGCGACCCAATCCTTTCAGGATACGGTTCCTCACAAGGGACAGAGGTAAAGACAGGACGGGTGATTATACCCGAAAATGCAGCGATACTGACCAAAGCAAGAGTGGAATAGGTTGACACGCTGGAGCGTGAGCCTGCAGAGGGCTTTCACAGGCCGAACACGCGTGGATCGACGGAGCATTTCAAAAGGGCATTCCCGGCTTTCAGGCATTCCCCGAGATCCGAGCCTAAAAGGTGGGGGGGGGGAAAAAGGGGAAATGAGAGAGCTGCAGGCTCAGAACGATGCAAAACCGGTCGGTGTATCGCCCTCAGGGAGAGCGGGGACTGAGAGACACCAGTCAGTGTACAGATATCTCCCTGAGAGAGAGAGGGGGGACTGAGAGACACCAGTCAGTGTACAGATATCTCCCTGAGAGAGAGGGGACTGAGAGACACCAGTCAGTGTACAGATATCTCCCTGAGAGAGAGAGCGGGGACTGAGAGACACCAGGCAGTGTACAGATATCTCCCTGAGAGAGGGGGGACTGAGAGACACCAGTCAGTGTACAGATATCTCCCTGAGGGAGAGGGGACTGAGAGACACCAGTCAGTGTACAGATATCTCCCTGAGAGAGGGGGGACTGAGAGACACCAGCCAGTGTACAGATATCTCCCTGAGAGAGAGAGGGGGGACTGAGAGACACCAGTCAGTGTACAGATATCTCCCTGAGAGAGAGAGAGAGAGGGGACTGAGAGACACCAGTCAGTGTACAGATATCTCCCTGAGAGAGAGAGAGAGGGGACTGAGAGACACCAGTCAGTGTACAGATATCTCCCTGAGAGAGAGAGAGAGGGGACTGAGAGACACCAGTCAGTGTACAGATATCTCCCTGAGAGAGAGAGAGGGGACTGAGAGACACCAGTCAGTGTACAGATATCTCCCTGAGAGAGAGAGAGGGGACTGAGAGACACCAGTCAGTGTACAGATATCACCCTGAGAGAGAGGGGACTGAGAGCCACCAGTCAGTGTACAGATATCTCCCTGAGAGAGAGAGAGGGGACTGAGAGACACCAGTCAGTGTACAGATATCTCCCTGAGAGAGAGAGAGAGGGGACTGAGAGACACCAGTCAGTGTACAGATATCTCCCTGAGGGAGAGAGGGGACTGAGAGACACCAGTCAGTGTACAGATATCTCCCTGGGAGAGAGAGGGGACTGAGAGACACCAGTCAGTGTACAGATATCTCCCTGGGAGAGAGAGGGGACTGAGAGACACCAGTCAGTGTACAGATATCTCCCTGAGAGAGAGAGGGGACTGAGAGACACCAGTCAGTGTACAGATATCTCCCTGAGGAAGAGGGGACTGAGAGACACCAGTCAGTGTACAGATATATCCCTGAGAGAGAGGGGACTGAGAGACACCAGTCAGTGTACAGATATCTCCCTGAGAGAGAGAGGGGACTGAGAGACACCAGTCAGTGTACAGATATCTCCCTGAGAGAGAGGGGACTGAGAGACACCAGTCAGTGTACAGATATCTCCCTGAGAGAGAGAGAGAGGACTGAGAGACACCAGTCAGTGTACAGATATCTCCCTGAGAGAGAGGGGACTGAGAGACACCAGTCAGTGTACAGATATCTCCCTGAGAGAGAGAGAGGGGACTGAGAGACACCAGTCAGTGTACAGATATCTCCCTGAGAGAGAGGGGGGGACCGAGACACACCAGTCAGTGTACAGATATCTCCCTGCGGGAGAGGGGACTGAGAGACACCAGTCAGTGTACAGATATCTCCCTGAGGAAGAGGGGACTGAGAGACACCAGTCAGTGTACAGATATCTCCCTGAGAGAGAGAGAGAGAGAGGGGACTGAGAGACACCAGTCAGTGTACAGATATCTCCCAGAGAGAGAGAGGGGACTGAGAGACACCAGTCAGTGTACAGATATCTCCCTGAGAGAGAGAGGGGGGACTGAGAGACACCAGTCAGTGTACAGATATCTCCCTGAGAGAGGGGGGACTGAGAGACACCAGTCAGTGTACAGATATCCTCCCTGAGAGAGAGAGAGGGGACTGAGAGACACCAGTCAGTGTACAGATATCTCCCTGCGGGAGAGGGGACTGAGAGACACTAGTCAGTGTACAGATATCTCCCTGAGAGAGAGGGGGGGACTGAGAGACACCAGTCAGTGTACTGATATCTCCCTGCGGGAGAGGGGACTGAGAGACACCAGTCAGTGTACAGATATCTCCCTGAGGAAGAGGGGACTGAGAGACACCAGTCAGTGTACAGATATCTCCCTGAGAGAGAGGGGACTGAGAGACACCAGTCAGTGTACAGATATCTCTCTGAGGAAGAGGGGACTGAGAGACACCAGTCAGTGTACAGATATCTCCCTGAGAGAGAGAGAGGGGACTGAGAGACACCAGTCAGTGTACAGATGTCTCCCTGAGAGAGAGGGGACTGAGAGACACCAGTCAGTGTACAGATATCTCCCTGAGAGAGAGAGAGAGAGAGGGGACTGAGAGACACCAGTTCGTGTACAGATATCTCCCTGAGAGAGAGAGAGAGGGGACTGAGAGACACCAGTTCGTGTACAGATATCTCCCTGAGAGAGAGAGGGGACTGAGAGACACCAGTCAGTGTACAGATATCTCCCTGAGAGAGAGAGAGGGGACTGAGAGACACCAGTCAGTGTACAGATATCTCCCTGAGGGAGAGAGAGGGGACTGAGAGACACCAGTCAGAGTACAGATATCTCCCTGAGAGAGAGAGAGGGGACTGAGAGACACCAGTCAGTGTACAGATATCTCCCTGAGAGAGAGAGAGAGAGGGGACTGAGAGACACCAGTTCGTGTACAGATATCACCCTGAGAGAGAGAGAGAGGGACTGAGAGACACCAGTCAGAGTACAGATATCACCCTGAGAGAGAGAGAGAGGGACTGAGAGACACCAGTCAGAGTACAGATATCTCCCTGAGAGAGAGAGAGGGGACTGAGAGACACCAGTCAGTGTACAGATATCTCCCTGAGAGAGAGAGAGAGAGGGGACTGAGAGACACCAGTTCGTGTACAGATATCTCCCTGAGAGAGAGAGGGGGGAGGGCTGTGTGTGTGTGTGGGGGGGGAGGGCTGCGTGTGTGTGGAGGGGGAGGGCTGTGTGTGTGTGGAGGGCGGTGTGTGTGTGGGGGGGAGTGCGGTGTGTGTGTGTGGGGGGGAAGGCGGTGTGTGTGTGGGGGGGGAGGGCGGTGTGTGTGTGGGGGGGGGGGGAGGGCGGTGTGTGTGTGTGGGGGGGGAGGGCTGTGTGTGTGTGGAGGGCGGTGTGTGTGTGGGGGGGAGTGCGGTGTGTGTGTGTGGGGGGGAAGGCGGTGTGTGTGTGGGGGGGAGGGCGGTGTGTGTGTGTGGGGGGAGGGCGGTGTGTGTGTGGGGGGAGGGCGGTGTGTGTGTGTGGGGGGGCGGTGTGTGTGTGTGGGGGGGGCGGTGTGTGTGTGGGGGGGGCGAGGGTGGTGTGTGTGGGGGGGGGAGGGCGGTGTGTGTGTGTGGGGGAGGGCGGTGTGTGTGTGTGTGGGGGGGAGGGCGGTGTGTGTGGGGGGGGAGGGCGGTGTGTGTGTGTGTGGGGGGGGGCGGTGTGTGTGTGTGTGGGGGGGGGAGGGGGATGGGGGAGGGGAATGGGGGAGGGGAGGGAGCAGTATTGGATGGGGATGGGGGGGAGGGGGGACAGTGTTGGACGGTGATGGGGGGGGAGGGGGGACAGTGTTGGACGGTGATGGGGGGGGACAGTGTTGGACGGTGATGGGGGGGGAGGGGGGACAGTGTTGGACGGTGATGGGGGGGAGGGGGGACAGTGTTGGACGGTGATGGGGGGGGAGGGGACAGTGTTGGACGGTGATGGGGGGGGAGGGGGGACAGTGTTGGACGGTGATGGGGGGGAGGGGGGACAGTGTTGGACGGTGATGGGGGGGGAGGGGGGACAGTGTTGGACGGTAATGGGGGGGAGGGGGGACAGTGTTGGACGGTGATGGGGGGGGAGGGGGGACAGTGTTGGACGGTGATGGGGGGGGAGGGGGTACAGTGTTGGACACTCTCTGTTACTCTTGGGGGCCGAAGGTGGTCGAGGGAAGGGGTCGGCGGGGCCCTGGCTCCCTTTTCTTGCCCGAGCTGCTCGACGCCCTCCCGGGACCTCAATTCTGGACGCCCCCACCCCCCGCGACCACCACCACCCCCCACAACCACCACCACCCCCCACAACCACCACCCCCCCCCACAACCACCACCACCCCCCACAACCACCACCACCCCCCACAACCACCACCACCCCCCACAACCACCACCACCCCCCTGCGACCACCCACAATAAAATGCAGGCTTAAATCCACAAGTCAACTTTATTTGAAAGCAAACCGATGATACATCTTTGGCAACCCCCGGCTGTCGAAGGCGGTGTTAAAAACCGACCCTGGTCGAGAGGACAGTCTCTGGTGCCGCGGCCGCGTCCCCGTTCCCCTTGACGAGCCTCCGAGCGGTCGGACGTTGGCGACCCCTCTCGCGTCTTGTTTCTGTGCGGGAGGCCTGGTGGTGCGGGGAGTGAGGCGATCCGCAGGGCCCCGGACCTACTGCGTCTCATCACCCCGGGTCCAAGGGCACCTGGGGGCGGACGTCCCACGTCCCAGTGAAGAAAGGCGAGGCGACCGAACCCAAGCAACGCAGTCGCCAAGAGCGTTTAAACCGATCGGAGGGGAAGGGCGGGGGGGGGGGAATAAAAACACGCACGCAGCAGAGCGACCCAATCCTTTCAGGATACGGTTCCTCACAAGGGACAGAGGTAAAGACAGGACGGGTGATTATACCCGAAAATGCAGCGATACTGACCAAAGCAACAGTGGAATAGGTTGACTCGCCGGAGCTTACGCCTGCAGAGGGCTTTCACAGGCCGAACACGCGTGGATCGACGGAGCATTTCAAAAGGGCATTCCCGGCTTTCAGGCATTCCCCGAGATCCGAGCCTAAAAGGGGAAGGGGAAAAAGGGGAAATGAGAGAGCTGCAGGCTCAGAACGATGCAAAACCGGTCGGTGTATCGCCCTCAGGGAGAGAGGGGACTGAGAGACACCAGTCAGTGTACAGATATCTCCCTGAGAGAGAGAGGGGACTGATAGACACCAGTCAGTGTACAGATATCTCCCTGAGAGAGAGGGGACTGAGAGACACCAGTCAGTGTACAGATATCTTCCTGAGAGAGAGAGGGGACTGAGAGACACCAGTCAGTGTACAGATATCTCCCAGAGAGAGAGGGTACTGAGAGACACCAGTCAGTGTACAGATATCTCCCTGAGGGAGAGAGAGGGGACTGAGAGACACCAGTCAGTGTACAGGTATCTCCCTGAGAGAGAGAGAGGGGACTGAGAGACACCAGTCAGTGTACAGATATCTCCCTGAGAGAGAGTGGGGACTGAGAGACACCAGTCAGTGTACAGATATCTCCCTGAGAGAGAGGGTACAGAGAGACACCAGTCAGTGTACAGATATCTCCCTGAGGGAGAGGGGACTGAGAGACACCAGTCAGTGTACAGATATCTCCCTGAGAGAGAGAGAGAGGACTGAGAGACACCAGTCAGTGTACAGATATCTCCCTGAGGGAGAGGGGGGACTGAGAGACACCAGTCAGTGTATAGATATCTCCCTGAGAGAGAGAGAGGGGACTGAGAGACACCGGTCAGTGTACAGATATCTCCCTGAGAGAGAGGGGACTGAGAGACACCAGTCAGTGTACAGATATCTCCCTGAGAGAGGGGGGACTGAGAGACACCAGTCAGTGTACAGATATCTCCCTGAGAGAGAGAGGGGACTGAGAGAAACCAGTCAGTGTACAGATATCTCCCTGAGAGAGAGAGAGGGGACTGAGAGACACCAGTCAGTGTACAGATATCTCCCTGAGAGAGAGGGGACTGAGAGACACCAGTCAGTGTACAGATATCTCCCTGAGGGAGAGAGGGGACTGAGAGACACCAGTCAGTGTACAGATATCTCCCTGAGAGAGAGGGGGGACTGAGAGACACCAGTCAGTGTATAGATATCTCCCTGAGAGAGAGAGAGGGGACTGAGAGACACCAGTCAGTGTACAGATATCTCCCTGAGGGAGAGGGGACTGAGAGACACCAGTCAGTGTACAGATATCTCCCTGAGAGAGAGAGAGGGGACTGAGAGACACCGGTCAGTGTACAGATATCTCCCTGAGAGAGAGGGGGGACTGAGAGACACCAGTCAGTGTATCGATATCTCCCTGAGAGAGAGAGAGGGGACTGAGAGACACCAGTCAGTGTACAGATATCTCCCTGAGAGAGAGTGGGGACTGAGAGACACCAGTCAGTGTACAGATATCTCCCTGAGAGAGAGGGTACAGAGAGACACCAGTCAGTGTACAGATATCTCCCTGAGGGAGAGGGGACTGAGAGACACCAGTCAGTGTACAGATATCTCCCTGAGAGAGAGAGAGAGGACTGAGAGACACCAGTCAGTGTACAGATATCTCCCTGAGGGAGAGGGGGGACTGAGAGACACCAGTCAGTGTATAGATATCTCCCTGAGAGAGAGAGAGGGGACTGAGAGACACCGGTCAGTGTACAGATATCTCCCTGAGAGAGAGGGGACTGAGAGACACCAGTCAGTGTACAGATATCTCCCTGAGGGAGAGAGGGGACTGAGAGACACCAGTCAGTGTACAGATATCTCCCTGAGAGAGAGGGGGGACTGAGAGACACCAGTCAGTGTATAGATATCTCCCTGAGAGAGAGAGAGGGGACTGAGAGACACCAGTCAGTGTACAGATATCTCCCTGAGGGAGAGGGGACTGAGAGACACCAGTCAGTGTACAGATATCTCCCTGAGAGAGAGAGAGGGGACTGAGAGACACCGGTCAGTGTACAGATATCTCCCTGAGAGAGAGGGGGGACTGAGAGACACCAGTCAGTGTATCGATATCTCCCTGAGAGAGAGAGAGGGGACTGAGAGACACCAGTCAGTGTACAGATATCTCCCTGAGGGAGAGGGGACTGAGAGACACCAGTCAGTGTACAGATATCTCCCTGAGAGAGAGAGAGAGGACTGAGAGACACCAGTCAGTGTACAGATATCTCCCTGAGGGAGAGGGGGGACTGAGAGACACCAGTCAGTGTATAGATATCTCCCTGAGAGAGAGAGACGGGACTGAGAGACACCAGTCAGTGTACAGATATCTCCCTGAGAGAGAGAGAGGGGACTGAGAGACACCAGTCAGTGTATAGATATCACCCTGAGAGAGAGAGGGGACTGAGAGACACCAGTCAGTGTACAGATATCTCCCTGAGAGAGAGAGAGAGGACTGAGAGACACCAGTCAGTGTACAGATATCTCCCTGAGAGAGAGAGGGGACTGAGAGACACCAGTCAGTGTACAGATATCTCCCTGAGAGAGAGAGGGGACTGAGAGACACCAGTCAGTGTACAGATATCTCCCTGAGAGAGAGAGAGAGAGGACTGAGAGACACCAGTCAGTGTACAGATATCTCCCTGAGAGAGAGAGAGAGGGGACTGAGAGACACCAGTCAGTGTACAGATATCTCCCTGAGAGAGAGGGGACTGAGAGACACCAGTCAGTGTACAGGTATCTCCCTGAGAGAGAGAGAGGGGACTGAGAGACACCAGTCAGTGTACAGATATCTCCCTGAGAGAGAGTGGGGACTGAGAGACACCAGTCAGTGTACAGATATCTCCCTGAGAGAGAGGGTACAGAGAGACACCAGTCAGTGTACAGATATCACCCTGAGGGAGAGAGAGGGGACTGAGAGACACCAGTCAGTGTACAGATATCTCTCTGAGGGAGAGGGGACTGAGAGACACCAGTCAGTGTACAGATATCTCCCTGAGAGAGAGAGGGGACTGAGAGACACCAGTCAGTGTACAGATATCTCCCTGAGAGAGAGGGTACTGAGAGACACCAGTCAGTGTACAGGTATCTCCCTGAGAGAGAGAGAGGGGACTGAGAGACACCAGTCAGTGTACAGGTATCTCCCTGAGAGAGAGAGAGGGGACTGAGAGACACCAGTCAGTGTACAGATATCTCCCTGAGAGAGAGTGGGGACTGAGAGACACCAGTCAGTGTACAGATATCTCCCTGAGAGAGAGGGTACAGAGAGACACCAGTCAGTGTACAGATATCACCCTGAGGGAGAGAGAGGGGACTGAGAGACACCAGTCAGTGTACAGATATCTCTCTGAGGGAGAGGGGACTGAGAGACACCACTCAGTGTACAGATATCTCTCTGAGGGAGAGGGGACTGAGTGACACCAGTCAGTGTACAGATATCTCCCTGAGAGAGAGAGGGGACTGAGAGACACCAGTCAGTGTACAGATATCTCCCTGAGAGAGAGGGTACTGAGAGACACCAGTCAGTGTACAGGTATCTCCCTGAGAGAGAGAGAGGGGACTGAGACACCAGTCAGTGTACAGGTATCTCCCTGAGAGAGAGAGAGGGGACTGAGAGACACCAGTCAGTGTACAGATATCTCCCTGAGGGAGAGAGAGGGGACTGAGAGACACCAGTCAGTGTACAGATATCTCCCTGAGAGAGAGGGGACTGAGAGACACCAGTCAGTGTACAGATATGTCGCTGAGAGAGAGAGAGGGGACTGAGAGACACCAGTCAGTGTACAGATATCTCTCTGAGGGAGAGGGGACTGAGAGACACCAGTCAGTGTACAGATATCTCCCTGAGAGAGAGAGGGGACTGAGAGACACCAGTCAGTGTACAGATATCTCCCTGAGAGAGAGGGTACTGAGAGACACCAGTCAGTGTACAGGTATCTCCCTGAGAGAGAGAGAGGGGACTGAGAGACACCAGTCAGTGTACAGATATCTCCCTGAGAGAGAGGGGACTGAGAGACACCAGTCAGTGTACAGATATGTCCCTGAGAGAGAGAGAGGGGACTGAGAGACACCAGTCAGTGAACAGATATCTCCCTGAGGGAGAGGGGACTGAGAGACACCAGTCAGTGTACAGATATCTCCCTGAGAGAGAGAGGGGACTGAGAGACACCAGTCAGTGTACAGATATCTCCCTGAGAGAGAGGGTACTGAGAGACACCAGTCAGTGTACAGGTATCTCCCTGAGAGAGAGAGAGAGGGGACTGAGAGACACCAGTCAGTGTACAGATATCTCTCTGAGGGAGAGGGGACTGAGAGACACCACTCAGTGTACAGATATCTCTCTGAGGGAGAGGGGACTGAGTGACACCAGTCAGTGTACAGATATCTCCCTGAGAGAGAGAGGGGACTGAGAGACACCAGTCAGTGTACAGATATCTCCCTGAGAGAGAGGGTACTGAGAGACACCAGTCAGTGTACAGGTATCTCCCTGAGAGAGAGAGAGGGGACTGAGACACCAGTCAGTGTACAGGTATCTCCCTGAGAGAGAGAGAGGGGACTGAGAGACACCAGTCAGTGTACAGATATCTCCCTGAGGGAGAGAGAGGGGACTGAGAGACACCAGTCAGTGTACAGATATCTCCCTGAGAGAGAGGGGACTGAGAGACACCAGTCAGTGTACAGATATGTCGCTGAGAGAGAGAGAGGGGACTGAGAGACACCAGTCAGTGTACAGATATCTCTCTGAGGGAGAGGGGACTGAGAGACACCAGTCAGTGTACAGATATCTCCCTGAGAGAGAGAGGGGACTGAGAGACACCAGTCAGTGTACAGATATCTCCCTGAGAGAGAGGGTACTGAGAGACACCAGTCAGTGTACAGGTATCTCCCTGAGAGAGAGAGAGGGGACTGAGAGACACCAGTCAGTGTACAGATATCTCCCTGAGAGAGAGGGGACTGAGAGACACCAGTCAGTGTACAGATATGTCCCTGAGAGAGAGAGAGGGGACTGAGAGACACCAGTCAGTGAACAGATATCTCCCTGAGGGAGAGGGGACTGAGAGACACCAGTCAGTGTACAGATATCTCCCTGAGAGAGAGAGGGGACTGAGAGACACCAGTCAGTGTACAGATATCTCCCTGAGAGAGAGGGTACTGAGAGACACCAGTCAGTGTACAGGTATCTCCCTGAGAGAGAGAGAGAGGGGACTGAGAGACACCAGTCAGTGTACAGATATCTCCCTGAGAGAGAGAGGGGACTGAGAGACACCAGTCAGTGTACAGATATCTCCCTGAGAGAGAGAGGGAGTACTGAGAGACACCAGTCAGTGTACAGATATCTCCCTGAGAGAGAGGGTACTGAGAGACACCAGTCAGTGTACAGATATCTCCCTGAGAGAGAGAGGGGACTGAGAGACACCAGTCAGTGTACAGATATCTCCCTGAGAGAGAGAGGGGACTGAGAGACACCAGTCAGTGTACAGATATCTCCCTGAGAGAGAGAGGGGACTGAGAGACACCAGTCAGTGTACAGATATCTCCCTGAGAGAGAGGGTACTGAGAGACACCAGTCAGTGTACAGGTATCTCCCTGAGAGAGAGAGAAAGGGGACTGAGAGACACCAGTCAGTGTTCAGATATCTCCCTGAGAGAGAGAGGGGACTGAGAGACACCAGTCAGTGTACAGATATCTCCCTGAGAGAGAGAGAGAGAGGGGGGACTGAGAGACACCAGTCAATCTACAGATATCTCCCTGAGAGAGAGAGGGGGCTGAGAGACACCAGTCAGTGTACAGATATGTCGCTGAGAGAGAGAGAGGGGACTGAGAGACACCAGTCAGTGTACAGATATCTCTCTGAGGGAGAGGGGACTGAGAGACACCAGTCAGTGTACAGATATCTCCCTGAGAGAGAGAGGGGACTGAGAGACACCAGTCAGTGTACAGATATCTCCCTGAGAGAGAGGGTACTGAGAGACACCAGTCAGTGTACAGGTATCTCCCTGAGAGAGAGAGAGGGGACTGAGAGACACCAGTCAGTGTACAGATATCTCCCTGAGAGAGAGGGGACTGAGAGACACCAGTCAGTGTACAGATATGTCCCTGAGAGAGAGAGAGGGGACTGAGAGACACCAGTCAGTGAACAGATATCTCCCTGAGGGAGAGGGGACTGAGAGACACCAGTCAGTGTACAGATATCTCCCTGAGAGAGAGAGGGGACTGAGAGACACCAGTCAGTGTACAGATATCTCCCTGAGAGAGAGGGTACTGAGAGACACCAGTCAGTGTACAGGTATCTCCCTGAGAGAGAGAGAGAGGGGACTGAGAGACACCAGTCAGTGTACAGATATCTCCCTGAGAGAGAGAGGGGACTGAGAGACACCAGTCAGTGTACAGATATCTCCCTGAGAGAGAGAGGGAGTACTGAGAGACACCAGTCAGTGTACAGATATCTCCCTGAGAGAGAGGGTACTGAGAGACACCAGTCAGTGTACAGGTATCTCCCTGAGAGAGAGAGAGAGGGGACTGAGAGACACCAGTCAGTGTACAGATATCTCCCTGAGAGAGAGAGGGGACTGAGAGACACCAGTCAGTGTACAGATATCTCCCTGAGAGAGAGAGGGGACTGAGAGACACCAGTCAGTGTACAGATATCTCCCTGAGAGAGAGAGGGGACTGAGAGACACCAGTCAGTGTACAGATATCTCCCTGAGAGAGAGAGGGGACTGAGAGACACCAGTCAGTGTACAGATATCTCCCTGAGAGAGAGGGTACTGAGAGACACCAGTCAGTGTACAGGTATCTCCCTGAGAGAGAGAGAAAGGGGACTGAGAGACACCAGTCAGTGTTCAGATATCTCCCTGAGAGAGAGAGGGGACTGAGAGACACCAGTCAGTGTACAGATATCTCCCTGAGAGAGAGAGAGAGAGGGGGGACTGAGAGACACCAGTCAATGTACAGATATCTCCCTGAGAGAGAGAGGGGGCTGAGAGACACCAGTCAGTGTACAGATATCTCCCTGAGAGAGAGGGGACTGAGAGACACCAGTCAGTGTACAGATATCACCCTGATGGAGAGAGAGGGGACTGAGAGACACCAGTCAGTGTGCAGACATCTCCCTGAGAGAGAGAGGACTGAGAGACACCAGTCAGTGTACAGGTATCTCCCTGAGAGAGAGGGGACTGAGAGACACCAGTCAGTGTACAGATATCTCCCTGAGGGAGAGAGAGGGGAATTGAGAGACACCAGTCAGTGTACAGATATCTCCCTGAGGGAGAGAGAGGGGACTGAGAGACACCAGTCAGTGTACAGATAACTCCAGGAGAGAGAGAGAGGACTGAGAGACACCAGTCAGTGTACAGATAACTCCAGGAGAGAGAGAGAGAGGACTGAGAGACACCAGTCAGTGTACAGATATCTCCCTGAGAGAGAGAGAGAGGGGACTGAGAGACACCAGTCAGTGTACAGATATCTCCCTGAGAGAGAGAGAGGACTGAGAGACACCAGTCAGTGTACAGATATCTCCCTGAGAGAGAGAGGACTGAGAGACACCAGTCAGTGTACAGATATCTCTCTGAGGGAGAGGGGACTGAGAGACACCAGTCAGTGTACAGATATCTCCCTGAGAGGGAGAGGGGACTGAGAGACACCAGTCAGTGTACAGATATCTCCCTGAGAGAGAGGGTACTGAGAGACACCAGTCAGTGTACAGGTATCTCCCTGAGAGAGAGAGAGGGGACTGAGAGACACCAGTCAGTGTACAGATATCTCCCTGAGAGAGAGGGGACTGAGAGACACCAGTCAGTGTACAGATATGTTGCTGAGAGAGAGAGAGGGGACTGAGAGACACCAGTCAGTGTACAGATATCTCCCTGAGGGAGAGGGGACTGAGAGACACCAGTCAGTGTACAGATATCTCCCTGAGAGAGAGAGGGGACTGAGAGACACCAGTCAGTGTACAGATATCTCCCTGAGAGAGAGGGTACTGAGAGACACCAGTCAGTGTACAGGTATCTCTCTGAGAGAGAGAGAGAGAGGGGACTGAGAGACACCAGTCAGTGTATAGATATCTCCCTGAGAGAGAGAGGGGACTGAGAGACACCAGTCAGTGTACAGATATCTCCCTGAGAGAGAGAGGGGGGACTGAGAGACACCAGTCAGTGTACAGATATCTCCCTGAGAGAGAGGGTACTGAGAGACACCAGTCAGTGTACAGGTATCTCCATGAGAGAGAGAGAGAGGGGACTGAGAGACACCAGTCAGTGTACAGATATCTCCCTGAGAGAGAGAGGGGACTGAGAGACACCAGTCAGTGTACAGATATCTCCCTGAGAGAGAGAGAGGGGACTGAGAGACACCAGTCAGTGTACAGATATCTCCCTGAAAGAGAGAGGGGACTGAGAGACACCAGTCAGTGTACAGATATCTCCCTGAGAGAGAGGGTACTGAGAGACACCAGTCAGTGTACAGGTATCTCCCTGAGAGAGAGAGAGAGGGGACTGAGAGACACCAGTCAGTGTACAGATATCTCCCTGAGAGAGAGAGGGGACTGAGAGACACCAGTCAGTGTACAGATATCTCCCTGAGAGAGAGAGAGAGAGAGGGGGGACTGAGAGACACCAGTCAATGTACAGATATCTCCCTGAGAGAGAGAGGGGACTGAGAGACACCAGTCAGTGTACAGATATCTTCCTGAGAGAGAGGGGACTGAGAGACACCAGTCAGTGTACAGATATCTCCCTGAGAGAGAGAGAGGGGACTGAGAGACACCAGTCAGTGTACAGATATCACCCTGAGGGAGAGAGAGGGGACTGAGAGACCAGTCAGTGTGCAGATATCTCCCTGAGAGAGAGAGGACTGAGAGACACCAGTCAGTGTACAGGTATCTCCCTGAAAGAGAGGGGACTGAGAGACACCAGTCAGTGTACAGATATCTCCCTGAGGGAGAGAGAGGGGACTGAGAGACACCAGTCAGTGTACAGATATCTCCCTGAGGGAGAGAGAGGGGACTGAGAGACACCAGTCAGTGTACAGATAACTCCAGGAGAGAGAGAGGACTGAGAGACACCAGTCAGTGTACAGATAACTCCAGGAGAGAGAGAGAGAGGACTGAGAGACACCAGTCAGTGTACAGATATCTCCCTGAGAGAGAGAGGACTGAGAGACACCAGTCAGTGTACAGATATCTCCCTGAGAGAGAGAGGACTGAGAGACACCAGTCAATGTACAGATATCTCCCTGAGAGAGAGAGAACTGAGAGACACCAGTCAGTGTACAGATATCTCCCTAAGAGAGAGAGGACTGAGAGACACCAGTCAGTGTACAGATATCTCCCTAAGAGAGAGAGGACTGAGAGACACCAGTCAGTGTACAGATATCTCCCTGAGAGAGAGAGAGGGGACTGAGAGACACCAGTCAGTGTACAGATATCTCCCTGAGAGAGAGAGGGGACTGAGAGACACCAGTCGGTGTACAGATATCTCCCTGAGGGAGAGAGAGGGGACTGAGAGACACCAGTCAGTGTACAGATATCTCCGTGAGAGAGAGGCGGGGGACTGAGACACACCAGTCAGTGTACAGATATCTCCCTGAGAGAGAGAGGGGACTGAGAGACACCAGTCAGTGTACAGATACCTCCCTGAGGGAGAGAGAGTGGACTGAGAGACACCAGGCAGTGTACAGATATCTCCCTGGGGGAGAGAGAGGTGACTGAGAGACACCAGTCAGTGTACAGATATCTCCCTGAGAGAGAAAGAGGACTGAGAGACACCAGTCAGTGTACAAATATCTCCCTGAGGGAGAGACGGGGGACTGAGAGACACCAGTCAGTGTACAGATATCACCCTGAGGGAGAGGGGACTGAGAGACACCAGTCAGTGTCCAGATATCTTCCTGAGAGAGAGAGGGGACTGAGAGACACCAGTCAGTGTACAGATATCTCCCTGAGGGAGAGGGGACTGAGAGACACCAGTCAGTGTACAGATATCTCCCTGAGGGAGAGGGGACTGAGAGACACCAGTCAGTGTACAGATATCTTCCTGAGAGAGAGAGGGGACTGAGAGACACCAGTCAGTGTACAGATATCTCCCTGAGAGAGAGAGAAGGGACTGAGAGACACCAGTCAGTGTACAGATATCTCCCTGAGAAAGGCGGGACTGAGAGACATCAGTCAGTGTACAGATATCTTCCTGAGAGAGAGAGAGAGGGGACTGAGAGACACCAGTCAGTGTACAGATATCTTCCTGAGAGAGAGAGAGAGGGAACTGAGAGACACCAGTCAGTGTACAGATATCTCCCTGAGGGAGAGGGGACTGAGAGACACCAGTCAGTGTACAGATATCTCCCTGAGAGAGGGGGGACTGAGAGACACCAGTCAGTGTGCAGATATCTCCCTGAGGGAGAGGGGACTGAGAGACACCAGTGTACAGATATCTCCCTGAGAAAGGGGGGACTGAGAGACACCAGTCAGTGTACAGATATCTTCCTGAGAGAGAGAGAGGGGACTGAGAGACACCAGTCAGTGTACAGATATCTCCCTGAGAGAGAGGGGACTGAGAGACACCAGTCAGTGTACAGATACCTCCCTGAGAGAGAGAGAGGGGGGACTGAGAGACACCAGTCAGTGTACAGATATCTCCCTGAGAGAGAGGGGACTGAGAGACACCAGTCAGTGTACAGATATCTCCCTGAGAGAGAGAGTGTGACTGAGGGACACCAGTCAGTGTACAGATATCTCCCTGAGAGAGAGAGAGGGGACTGAGAGACACCAGTCAGTGTCCAGATATCTCCCTGAGGGAGAGGGGACTGAGAGACACCAGTCAGTGTACAGATATCTCCCTGAGAGAGAGAGGGGGGACTGAGAGACACCAGTCAGTGTACAGATATCTCCCTGAGAGAGGGGGGACTGAGAGACACCAGTCAGTGTACAGATATCTCCCTGAGGGAGAGGGGACTGAGAGACACCAGTCAGTGTACAGATATCTCCTTGAGGGAGAGGGTACTGAGAGACACCAGTCAGTGTACAGATATCTCCCTGAGGAAGAGGGGACTGAGAGACACCAGTCAGTGTACAGATATCTCCCTGAGGAAGAGGGGACTGAGAGACACCAGTCAGTGTCCAGATATCCTCCCTGCGAGAGAGGGGGGGACCGAGAGACACCAGTCAGTGTGCAGATATCTCCCTGAGAGAGAGAGAGGGGACTGAGAGA
The DNA here is from genome assembly GCF_037043375.1 of Chiloscyllium plagiosum. Classification (NCBI taxonomy): domain Eukaryota; kingdom Metazoa; phylum Chordata; class Chondrichthyes; order Orectolobiformes; family Hemiscylliidae; genus Chiloscyllium; species Chiloscyllium plagiosum. Next base: position 72,990,611 of record NW_028270165.1, read on the forward strand.
CACCAGTCAGTGTACAGATATCTCCATGAGAGAGAGAGAGAGAGAGAGAGGACTGAGAGACACCAGTCAGTGTACAGATATCTCCCTGAGGAAGAGGGGACTGAGAGACACCAGTCAGTGGACAGGTATCTCCCTGAGAGAGAGGGTACTGAGAGACACCAGTCAGTGTACAGGTATCTCCCTGAGAGAGAGAGAGAGGGGACTGAGAGACACCAGTCAGTGTACAGATATCTCCCTGAGAGAGAGAGGGGACTGAGAGACACCAGTCAGTGTACAGATATCTCCCTGAGAGAGAGAGGGAGTACTGAGAGACACCAGTCAGTGTACAGATATCTCCCTGAGAGAGAGGGTACTGAGAGACACCAGTCAGTGTACAGGTATCTCCCTGAGAGAGAGAGAGAGGGGACTGAGAGACACCAGTCAGTGTACAGATATCTCCCTGAGAGAGAGAGGGGACTGAGAGACACCAGTCAGTGTACAGATATCTCCCTGAGAGAGAGAGGGGACTGAGAGACACCAGTCAGTGTACAGATATCTCCCTGAGAGAGAGAGGGGACTGAGAGACACCAGTCAGTGTACAGATATCTCCCTGAGAGAGAGAGGGGACTGAGAGACACCAGTCAGTGTACAGATATCTCCCTGAGAGAGAGGGTACTGAGAGACACCAGTCAGTGGACAGGTATCTCCCTGAGAGAGAGGGGACTGTGAGACACCAGTCAGTGTACAGATATCTCCCTGAGAGAGAGAGGACTGAGAGACACCAGTCAGTGTACAGATATCTCCCTGAGAGAGAGGGGACTGAGAGACACCAGTCAGTGTACAGATATCTCCCTGAGAGAGAGGGGACTGAGAGACACCAGTCAGTGTGCAGATATCTCCCTGAGAGAGAGGGGACTGAGAGACACCAGTCAGTGTACAGATATCTCCCTGAGAGAGAGAGAGAGGGGACTGAGAGACACCAGTCAGTGTACAGATATCTCCCTGAGAGAGAGAGAGGGGACTGAGAGACACCAGTCAGTGTACAGATATCTCCCTGAGAGAGAGAGAGAGGGGACTGAGAGTCACCAGTCAGTGTACAGATATCTCCCTGAGAGAGAGAGGGGACTGAGAGACACCAGTCAGTGTACAGATATCTCCCTGAGAGAGAGGGGACTGAGAGACACCAGTCAGTGTACAGATATCTCCCTGAGAGAGAGAGGGGACTGAGAGACACCAGTCAGTGTACAGATATCTCCCTGAGAGAGAGAGAGGGGACTGAGAGACACCAGTCAGTGTACAGATATCTCCCTGAGAGAGAGGGGACTGAGAGACACCAGTCAGTGTACAGATGTCTCCCTAAGAGAGAGAGGGGACTGAGAGACACCAGTCAGTGTACAGATATCTCCCTGAGAGAGAGGGGACTGAGAGACACCAGTCAGTGTACAGATATCTCCCTGAGAGAGAGAGAGAGGACTGAGAGACACCAGTCAGTGTACAGATATCTCCCTGAGAGAGAGAGAGAGGGGACTGAGAGACACCAGTCAGTGTACAGATATCTCCCTGAGAGAGAGAGAGGGGACTGAGAGACACCAGTCAGTGTACAGATGTCTCCCTGAGAGAGAGAGGGGACTGAGAGACACCAGTCAGTGTACAGATATCTCCCTGAGAGAGAGGGGGGACTGAGAGACACCAGTCAGTGTACAGATATCTCCCTGAGAGAGAGAGAGGGGACTGAGAGACACCAGTGTACAGATGGTGTGCCCAATGAGAACAAACTGGTGACCCTCATTCAGTCAGTTTTATATCAATGCCTCCTTGTGTTTCCCTCAGTCTCCAGGACGTTGGGACCTTGTTCTTACCTGCTTTGGCCTTGATCCACGACAGGGACTTGCCCACCAGCAGCTCCCACTCATCTTTGGTGTCTGCACTGAATGCGTGGAGCCATATCACCGCCAGGATCGTAGTCCAAACAGTCAGGTCAATGCCCTTAAAGTCACAGGGTGGGACCATCAATCACTGAGGGACATCGGAACACAGGGTCTATAACATCCAGATGGACAAAGCAGGGACAGCACAGGGCCAGCTACCGAGTAAAGCTTCCTCTACACTGTCCCCCCATCAAACACCCCCAGGGACAGGGACAGCACAGGGCCAGCTACCGAGTAAAGCTTCCTCTACACTGTCCCCCCATCAAACACCCCCAGGGACAGGGACAGCACAGGGCCAGGTACCGAGTAAAGCTCCCTCTACACTGTCCCCCCATCAAACACCCCCAGGGACAGGGACAGCACAGGGCCAGCTACCGAGTAAAGCTTCCTCTACACTGTCCCCCCATCAAACACCCCCAGGGACAGGGACAGCACAGGGCCAGGTACCGAGTAAAGCTCCCTCTACACTGTCCCCCATCAAACACCCCCACGGACAGGGACAGCACAGGGCCAGGTACCGAGTAAAGCCTCCTCTACACTGACCCCCATCAAACACCCCCAGGGACAGGGACAGCACAGGGCCAGCTACCGAGTAAAGCTTCCTCTACACTGTCCCCCATCAAACACCCCCAGGGACAGGGACAGCACAGGGCCAGATACCGAGTAAAGCTCCCTCTACACTGTCCCCCATCAAACACCCCCACGGACAGGGACAGCACAGGGCCAGGTACCGAGTAAAGCTCCCTCAACACTGTCCCCCCATCCCAGGGACAGGGACAGCACAGGGTTAGATACAGAGTAAAGCTCCCTCTACACTCTCCCCCCATCCCAGGGACAGCACAGGGCCAGGTACCGAGTAAAGCTCCCTCAACACTGTCCCCCCATCCCAGGGACAGGGACAGCACGGGGTTAGATACAGAGTAAAGCTCCCTCTACACTCTCCCCCCATCCCAGGGACAGCACTGGGCTAGATACAGAGTAAAGCTCCCTCTACACTGTCCCCCTCCATCCCAGGGACAGGGACAGCACGGGGTTAGATACAGAGTAAAGCTCCCTCTACACTGTTCCCCCATCCCAGGGACAGGGACAGCACGGGTTTAGATACAGAGTAAAGCTCCCTCTACACTGTCCCCCTATCCCAGCAACAGGGACAGCACAGGGCCAGATACAGAGTAAAGCTCCCTCTACACTGTCCCCTCCATCCCAGGGACAGGGAGAGCACAGGGACAGACACCGAGTAAAGCTCGCTCTACACTGTGCCCCATCCCAGGGACAGGGACAGCACGGGGTTAGATACCAAGTAAAGCTCCCTCTACACTGTCCCCCCCATCCCAGGGACAGGGACAGCACGGGGTTAGATACAGAGTAAAGCTCCCTCTACACTGTCCCCCCCATCCCAGGGACAGGGACAGCATGGGGGTAGATACAGAGTAAAGCTCCCTCTACACTTTCCCCCTCCATCCCAGGGACAGGGACAGCACGGGGTTAGATATGGAGTAAAGCTCCCACTGCACTGTCGGTCCATCCCAGGGACAGGGTCAGCACGGGGTTAGATACAGAGTAAAGCTCCCTCTACACTGTCCCCCTCCATCCCAGGGACAGGGACAGCACGGGGTTAGATATGGAGTAAAGCTCCCACTGCACTGTCCCCCCCATCCCAGGGACAGGGACAGCACGGGGTTAGATACAGAGTAAAGCTTCCTCTACACTCTCCCCCCATCCCAGGGACAGCACTGGGTTAGATACAGAGTAAAGCTCTCTCTACACTGTCCGCCTCCATCCCAGGGACAGAGATAGCACAGGGTTAGATACAGAGTAAAGCTCCCTCTACACTGTCCCCCCCATCCCATCCCAGGGACAGCATGGGGTTAGATACAGAGAAAAGCTCCCTCTACACTGTCCCCCCATCAAACACTCTCTGGGACAGGGACAGCACGGGGTTAGATACAGAGTAAAGCTCCCTCTACACTGTCCCCCCTCCATCCCAGGGACAGGGACAGCAAGGAGTTAGATACAGAGTAAAGCTCCCTCTACACTGTCCCCCCCTATCAAACACTCCCAGGACATGGACAGCACGGGGTTAGATACAGAGTAAAGCTCCCTCTACACTGTCCCCCCTCCATCCCAGGGACAGGGACAGCACGGGGTTAGATACAGAGTAAAGCTCCCTCTACACTGTCCCCCCCATCAAACACTCCCAGGGACAGGGACAGCACGGGGTTAGATACAGAGTAAAGCTCCCTCTACACTGTCCCCCCCATCCCAGAGACAGGGACAGCACGGGGTTAGATACAGAGTAAAGCTCTCTCTACACTGTCCCCCCCCATCCCAGGGACAGGGACAGCACGGGGTTAGATACAGAGTAAAGCTCCCTCTACACTGTCCCCCCCATCCCAGGGACAGGGACAGCACGGGGTTAGATACAGAGTAAAGCTCCCTCTACACTGTCCCCCCATCCCAGGGACAGGGACAGCGCGGGGTTAGATACAGAGTAAAGCTCCCTCTACACTGTCCCCCCATCCCAGGGACAGCGACAGCACGGGGTTAGATACAGAGTAAAGCTCCCTCTACACTGTCCCCCCCATCCCAGGGACAGGGACAGCGCGGGGTTAGATACAGAGTAAAGCTCCCTCTACACTGTCCCCCCATCCCAGGGACAGGGACAGCACGGGGTTAGATACAGAGTAAAGCTCCCTCTACACTGTCCCCCCATCCCAGGGACAGCATGGGGTTATATACAGAGTAAAACTCCCTCTACACTGTCCCCCCATCCCAGGGACAGCATGGGGTTATATACAGAGTAAAACTCCCTCTACACTGTCCCCCCCATCCCAGGGACAGCATGGGGTTATATACAGAGTAATGCTCCCTCTACACTGTCGTATTCCTTACCTGGTGAGGGAGACTCTTGCTGCTCTGTTGAGGTTTCAGGCCCAGCAGCGCCTCCAGGCTGTTGTCTGGGCTCCACGACCCATCTGCGTTCTGCACTGCGATCAGCTTCATGGCCGGGGACTGATCTGAGAGACAGAGAGAGAGAGAGAAGCAAAGGGAGAGAAGGTCAGTATTGGCCTGGGCGCAGCCCCCTGCAAGTGCCAGTCTCTGGGTGACCTTTGAACCTGTGCCTCCTCCAGTTATCAATTCATAGATTCCCCAGTGTGGGAACTGGCCATTTGGCCCATCGGATCCACACTGACCCTCCGAACAGCAGTCCATCCTGATACCCCCAAGCTACCCATGCATTCCCATGGCCCATCCACCCTAACCTGCACATCCCTGGGCACTATGGGTAATTTAGCACAGCCAATCCACCCTAACCTGCACATCCCTGGGCACTATGGGTAATTTAGCACAGCCAATCCACCCTAACCTGCACATCCCTGGGCACTATGGGTAATTTAGCACGGCCCATCCACCCGAACCTGCACATTCCTGGGCACTATGGGTAATTTAGCATGGCCAATCCACCCTAACCTGCACATCCTGGGCACTATGGGTAATTTAGCACGGCCAATCCACCCTAACCTTCACATCCCTGGGCACTATGGGTAATTTAGCATGGCCAATCCACCCTAACCTGCACATCCTGGGCACTACGGGTAATTTAGCACGGCCAATCCATCCTAACCTGCACATCCCTGGGCACTATGGGTAATTTAGCACGGCCAATCCACCCTAACCTGCACATCCCTGGGCACTATGGGTAATTTAGCACGGCCAATCCACCCTAACCTGCACATCCCTGGGCACTATGGGTAATTTAGCACGGCCAATCCACCCTAACCTGCACATCCCTGGGCACTATGGGTAATTTAGCACGGCCCATCCACCCTAACCTGCACATTCCTGGGCACTATGGGTAATTTAGCATGGCCAATCCACCCTAACCTGCACATCCTGGGCACTATGGGTAATTTAGCACGGCCAATCCACCCTAACCTTCACATCCCTGGGCACTATGGGTAACTTAGCATGGCCAATCCACCCTAACCTGCACATCCTGGGCACTACGGGTAATTTAGCACGGCCAATCCATCCTAACCTGCACATCCCTGGGCACTTTGGGTAATTTAGCACGGCCAATCCACCCTAACCTGCACATCCGTGGGCACTATGGGTAATTTAGCATGGCCAATCCACCCTGACCTGCACATCCCTGGGCACTATGGGTAATTTATCATGGCTCTAACCTGCACATCCCTGGGCACTATGGGTAATTTAGCATGGCTCTAACCTGCACATCCCTGGGCACTATGGGTAATTTAGCACGGCCAATCCACCCTAACCTGCACGTCCCTGGGCACTATGGGTAATTTAGCACGGCCAATCCACCCTAACCTGCACATCCCTGGGCACTATGGGTAATTTAGCACGGCCAATCCACCCTAACCTGCACATCCCTGGGCACTATGGGTAGTTTAGCACGGCCAATCCACCCTAACCTACACATCCCTGGGCACTATGGGTAATTTAGCACGGCCTATCCACCCTAACCTGCACATCCCTGGGCACTATGGGTAATTTAGCACGGCCTATCCACCCTAACCTGCACATCCCTGGGCACTATGGGTAATTTAGCACGGCCAATCCACCCGAACCTGCACATCCCTGGGCATTATGGGTAATTTAGCACGGCCTATCCACCCTAACCTGCACATCCCTGGGCACTATGGGTAATTTAGCACGGCCTATCCACCCTAACCTGCACATCCCTGGGCACTATGGGTAATTTAGCACGGCCTATCCACCCTAACCTGCACATCCCTAGGGGAGGAACCCAGAGCAAACCCATGCGGGCACGAGCGGGGGAGAACATGCAGACTGCACACAGACACCAGAGAGTGCTGTCGAATCCAGTGCCCTGGCTCGGTGAGGAAGTGGTGCGAACCACTGAGTCGCCCTGCCCTAATCCAGAGGTCAGTGCTCTGAGCATGTGGGGTCCTCAATCCCAGAGCTTGGTTGGAGCTGTGGGGAGAGGCAGAATCGGCAGGGGTGGTATACCCGGGAAGCTGAGGGCTGACCTCACGCACGTTTATACAATCATGGGAGGGGTGGGGGGCACGGATAGGGTGATTGAAGAGGATTCTGCCACAGGCTGGAGGGTTTGAGCTGCAGGGAGAGACTCGATAGGCTGGCACTGTCTACCCTGGAGACTCTGAAGGTCAGGGTTGACCTGCCAGACGTTCATAAAATCATGGGGGACATGGAGAGGGTGAAAGCTAAGGTCTTTACCCCAGGATGGGGGAGATCCGAACTGCAGGGTATGGGTTCAAGGTGACAGGGATAAGATTTACAAAGGGCTCGAGGGGTAGCTTTCTCACCCAGAGGGTGGTGCGTGTGTGGAATGAGCTGCCAGAGGAAGGGGTGGGGGCTGGTACAATGACAGCATTGAAAAGGGTGGATGGGGACAGGGATAGGAAGGGATTGGAGGGATATGGGCCAAGGGCTGGCAAGCGGGGACTGGGTTAGGTTAGGGATAACTGGGTCGGCACGGAACAGTTGGGCAGAAGGGTCTGTTTCCACGCTGTCCGTCTGTCCATGACTGTTTGGTTAGCCTGTGGGATTCACAACCACAGGAAGGGGTTGAGGCTGAAACAATTCAGGGAATCAAGCAGGAGGTAGGTACAGCTGCTGTGACTCATGGGATAAAGGGATATGGAGGGTGGAGGGTTGGGTTAGGGGGTACAGGGGGTTGGAGGGTTGGGTTGGGGAGTAGGGGGGGTTGGAGGGTTGGGTTCGGGGGTAGGGGGGGGTTGGAGGGTTGGGTTGGGGGTACGGAGGGGGTGGAGGGTTGGGTTAGGGGTACGGAGGGGGTAGAGGGTTGGGTTAGGGGGTACGGAGGGGGTGCAGGGTTGGGGGGCTACGGAGGGGTGGGTACGGATCTGCATGATCAGCCATGTTGAATGGCGGACTTGGTTGGGAAGGGCTGAGAGGCCGATCTCCTGCTCCTACCCTCCAGGCTCCTCACAATGAGTCAGGACCTTGCAACGGACGAATACTGAGCAACCGGGACCAACCTCTCCCCTAGCAAGTCACCCCCCGCACCCCCCCCCAGCTCCCCCCAACCCCAGAGAATCTTGTCTGTTTTGGTAAGGTCGCCTCGCGTTCCATGGGTGTGGGATCTTGCTGTGCCCAGGGGCCAGGGAGGGGATGGGCCTTCACCGTGTCGGCAGGCTGTGCTGCCGTCGGACATCTTGAGGAGGCGAGAGGTGTAACTCTTCACCCGGACACCGATCCTCCGCAGAACGGGCTGTGCAGGAATTGGATTGAACGCCTGCGGAGTGATGACTGGGACAGTGTTAGATCAGTGCTCATTGCATTCTCCCTCCCTCCGTCCCGTTTCCTCCTCAACTCCCAACGGGCACAGGCCTGACCCACTCACCCTCTCCTAACAAGACGGTCCCTCCGACCCTGGGCTGCCTTCCCCGCTGTCAGTCTATCTTTGCTTAGATACGTGGCCCCGGAACCGCTCACAGTATTCCAGCTGTGGTCTGACTGGCGCCTTGTACAGGCTGCGCAAAACCTTCCCAGTTTTATTCTTTGGAACAAAGGCCGGCCGTCCCTGTTCCCCGCCGAACTTGGATGCTCGCTCTTTGAGGTCCACCCACGAGGCGGGACGTTGCTGGGAATGGAGGGATCGAGTTGGAACGGGAGGCTGGAGAGGCTGGGAATTTCTTTCCCTGGACTGGAGGAGGTTCAGAGGTGACTGTATGGGATCTTATAAAATGATGAGGGGTGATAGATCGGCTTAATGCCACTTGTATTTTTCCTACAATAGGAGATTTCAAGACTAGATTAGATTCCCTTACAGTGTGGAAACAGGCCCTTCGGCCCAACCAACCCCCCAAAGAGTAAGCCACCCAGACCCATTACTCTCTGACTAATGCACCTAACATTTACCACGGGCAATCCACCCTAACCTGCATATCCCTGGGCACTATGGGTAATTTAGCATGGCCAATCCACCCTAACCTACACATCCCTGGGCACTATGGGTAATTTAGCACGGCCAATACACCCTAACCTGCACATCCCTGGGCACTATGGGTAATTTAGCACGGCCAATCCACCCTAACCTGCACATCCCTGGGCACTATGGGTAATTTAGCACGGCCAATACACCCTAACCTGCACATCCCTGGGCACTATGGGTAATTTAGCACGGCCAATACACCCTAACCTGCACATCCCTGGGCACTATGGGTAATTTAGCACGGCCAATCCACCCTAACCTACACATCCCTGGGCACTATGAGTAATTTAGCACGGCCAATCTACCCTAACCTGCACATCCCTGGGCTCTATGGGTAATTTAGCACGGCCAATCCACCCTAACCTGCACATCCCTGGGCACTATGGGTAATTTAGCACGGCCAATCCACCCTAACCTACACATCCCTGGGCACTATGGGTAATTTAGCACGGCCAATCCACCCTAACCTGCACATCCCTGGGCACTATGGGTAATTTAGCACAGCCAATTCACCCTAACCTGCACATCCCTGGGCACTATGGGTAATTTAGCACGGCCAATTCACCCTAACCTGCACATCCCTGGGCACTATGGGTAATTTAGCACGGCCAATCCACCCTAACCTGCACATCCCTGGGCACTATGGGTAATTTAGCACGGCCAATCCACCCTAACCTGCACATCCCTGGGCACTATGGGTAATTTAGCACGGCCAATACACCCTTACCTGCACATCCCTGGGCACTATGGGTAATTTAGCACGGCCAATCCACCCTAACCTACACATCCCTGGGCACTATGAGTAATTTAGCACGGCCAATCTACCCTAACCTGCACATCCCTGGGCTCTATGGGTAATTTAGCACGGCCAATCCACCCTAACCTGCACATCCCTGGGCACTATGGGTAATTTAGCACGGCCAATCCACCCTAACCTACACATCCCTGGGCACTATGGGTAATTTAGCACGGCCAATCCACCCTAACCTGCACATCCCTGGGCACTATGGGTAATTTAGCACAGCCAATTCACCCTAACCTGCACATCCCTGGGCACTATGGGTAATTTAGCACGGCCAATTCACCCTAACCTGCACATCCCTGGGCACTATGGGTAATTTAGCACGGCCAATCCACCCTAACCTGCACATCCCTGGGCACTATGGGTAATTTAGCACGGCCAATCCACCCTAACCTGCACATCCCTGGGCACTATGGGTAATTTAGCACGGCCAATCCACCCTAACCTGCACATCCCTGGGCACTATGGGTAATTTAGCGCGGCCAATCCACCCTCACCTACACATCCCTGGGCACTATGGGTAATTTAGCACGGCCAATCCACCCTAACCTGCACATCCCTGGGCACTATGGGTAATTTAGCACGGCCAATCCACCCTAACCTGCTTATCTTCGCATTGTGGGAGGATTACAGAGCACACCCACGCAGACACAGTGGGGGGGGGGGGGGGGTGAATGTGCAAACTCCACACATACAGTCACCCCAAGGCGGGGATCGTACCCGGGTCCTTGGCGCCGTGAGGCAGCACTGCTAACCACTGAGCCACCGTGCCTGCCCAAAGTGGGGTGGGGGGGTGCACGATTTTCAGGTGAGAGGACAGAGATGGGTTAAAAGAAAAGACACAAGGGGGCAATTTTGTTTTACGCAGAGGGCGGCCCGTGTGTGGAATGAGCTTCCAGCGGAAGTGAGGAACGCGGGAACACTTACAGCGTTTAAAAGGCATCTGGATAAGTCCATGAATGGGGAAAGGTTAGGAGGGATAGGGGCCGGGAGCAGGCAGGCAGGGGAGTGGGTGAGTTCGGGAATTAAGTTCGGCACGGACTGGGGCGGGGGGGGGAGGGGGGGGGGGGGGGGGGGTGTTTTGCTCCGATACTGCATGACTCCCAGCTTTCTACGGTCTTCCACAGTGAAATATCGCTCCGTCCCTTCACTCTTCTGGCCAGAGCTCAGGCCTCCCCCTCCATCCGCCAGGATTTTGTCCGCTCGCTCTGCCTGCCCTGCCCTGTATCGCTCCGCAGACTCAGTGGCACCCTCGCCCACCTCGCCCGGCTTTTAACTCGTTGGCGGGACCAGAGGGTGGCTGGTGGCGCCCCCGCATTTGCCCGTCCGTCCATCCTGCGCAGCGTGACTGACTGCAGAGGGGCCGCTGGGGGCAGCGGGTGGGCCCATTGCTCACCACGTTCTCCTCTCTCTCTCCCTCTCTCTCTGTCTCTCTCTCTATCTCTCTCTCTCTGTCTCTCTCTCTCTCTCTCTGTCTCTCTCTCTGTCTCTGTCTCTCTCTGTCTCTCTCTTTCTCTTTCTCTCTCTGTCTCTCTCTCTCTGTCTCTCTCTCTCTCTCTCTCTCTGTCTCTCTCTCTCTCTGTCTCTCTCTCTCTGTCTCTCTCTCTCTCTCTGTCTCTCTCTCTCTGTCTCTCTCTCTCTCTGTCTCTCACTCTCTGTCTCTCTCTCTCTCTCTCTCTGTCTCTGTCTGTCTCTCTCTCTGTCTCTCTCTCTGTCTCTCTCTCTGTCTCTCTCTCTGTCTCTCTCTCTCTGTCTCTCTCTCTCTGTCTCTCTCTCCCAATTCCTCCGGGTTCGATGAAGAGTCGGTCAGCCGACCTGAAATCCGATGACAACCCCAACGCCGGGTGCCCACAGATGGAGTGGCCCGTGCGCGCGGGCTCGGAAGGTGGATGCCAGCGGGAGGAACGAACGCGGTCTGGGTGCCCCACTCCGATGTCCCGTGCGGGCACAGAAGAGGCCCTTCTGCCCATCGAGACTGCACCCGCCCACCTCCGCTGGTCCGACCTCCCGACCACACGGCCTGGAATGCTGGGATATTTCAAGCGCTTGGCGGGCGGTTTCTTAAAGGGGTGAGGTTCCAGTGCACTCAGATCCCACCCCTCCGCCACCCTCCGGGCGATTTTGCTCAACTCCCCTCGAAAACCTCCCGCCTTTAAGTTTGAGGCGATGCCCCCTCCCCTTGCTATTGACCCTTCGATAAGGGAGGGGAGGGAGAAACAGCTGCTTCCTGCCCGCCCTGTCCATGCCCCTCATAATCTTATCCCCCGCCATTCCCCGACTCGAAAGGAAACCACCCCCGGCTTATCCAGTCTCTCTTTTCCCCAGCTCCATCCCGGTGAATCTCTGTCCGTACCCCCCATCCAGTATGATCCCACCCTTCCTGCAGCGTGTGGGGACTAGCACTGCACACAGTCTCCCAGTTGAGGCCTAACCAAAGGCTTGTCCAGCTCCAACATAACCACCCCGCCGTTATAACCTCTGCCACCGCGGGTAAAAAGGCTCAGGTGCTGTGTCCCTTTTCACAACCCTGTTAACCCCGCCCCCTGCCACCTTCAGCCATCGGTGGACAAGTATCCCACAATCCCCTCTGAGTGTGTTGCCAAGGTGACCACCCGATGAAGGGGCAGCGCTCCGAAAGCTAGTGCTTCCAGTTGAACCTGTTGGACCATAACCTGGTGTTGTGTGATTTTTTTTCTTTTTGTCCACCCCAGTCCAACACCGGGCACCTCCAAATCATTGCCAAACGCCGTCCGCGCGTTCCGGCTGGATGCTCCCTTGTGTGGACTGCACTCCGAGAGGATTGCTCACACTCTGCCAACCGCGCCCTCCCCCCCCACCCGACACAGTCTTTACCTTCACAGACTGCCAGAGAGTCAGCTTCCACCGCGGAGTTTGAAGCGACGCTGGGTGCTGAACGTTTGGACCTTGCTCTTGCCCCGCCTGCTGAGAGACCAGTGGGACAGACTTAGGCAACTCATAGTGCTCCCCGACCCCTGACCCACAGCGCGCTCACACACGTCGAGGCCTACCTGAGAGTGGCAGAGCCCGATATCGCTATGGGGACGGAGATGGGGAGACGGAGGCATTCCCTGGTCCCAACTCCCTTTCTCTGCGCCAGCCCCTCAGTAGAGTCATAGAGGTGTACAGCAGGGAAACAGACCCTTCGGCCCAACCCGTCCATGCCGACCCAGATATCCCAACCCAATCTAGTCCCACCTGCCAGTACCCGGCCCATATCCCTCCAAACCCTTCCTATTCATATACCCATCCAGATGCCTCTTAAATGTTGCAATTGTACCAGCCTCCACCACTCCCTCTGGCAGCTCATTCCATACACATACCACCCTCTGCGTGAAAAAGTTGCCCCTTAGGTCTCTTTTATATCTTTTCCCTCTCACCCTAAACCTACCCCCCTCTAGTTCTGGACTCCCCGACCCCAGGGGGAAAAGACCTTGTCTATTTACCCCTATCCACGCCCCCTCATGGTTTTATAAACCTCTATAAGGTCACCCCTCAGCCTCCGACGCTTCAGAGAAAACAGCCCCAGCCTGTTCAGCCTCTCCCTGTAGCTCAAACCCTCCAACATCCTTGTAAATCTTTTCTGAACCTTTTCACAACATCTTTCCGATGGGAAGGAGACCAGAATTGCACGCGATATCCCAACAGTGGCCCTAACCAATGTCCTGTACAGCCGCAACATGACCTCCCAACTCCTGTACTCAATACTCTGACCAATAAAGGACAGCATACCAAACGCCTCCTTCACTCTCCTATCTACCTGCGACTCCACTTTCAAGGAGCTATGAACCTGCACTCCAAGGTCTCTTTGTTCAGCAACACTCCCCAGGACCTTACCATTAAGTGTATAAGTCCTGCTAAGATTTGCTTTCCCAAAATGCAGCACCTCACATTTATCTGAATTAAACTCCATCTGCCATTTCTCAGCCCATTGGCCCGTCTGGTCCAGATCCTGTTGTAATCTGAGGTAACCCTCTTCGCTGTCCACTATACCTCCAATTTTGGGGTCATCTGCAAACTTACTAACTGTACCTCTTATGCTCGCATCCAAATCATTTATGTAAATGACAAAAAGTAGAGTAGATTTTTTAAAAATCTACACTCCTTTAAATACTTTGATTGATCTCACCTCTGGTACACACTGTGGACGGGGCAAGATTTCCATTCAAACCTCCCAGCCCCGGGGCGGGGGAAGACATTTTTTCACATCACGCTATAGCTCAAGCCCTCCAACCCTTACAACATCCTTGTAAACCTTTTCTGCGCCCTCTCGAGTTTCACAACACCCTTCCTGTAGCAGAACTGAACGCGGTATTCCGAAAGTGGCCCGACCCGACGTCCTGGACAGCCGCGAGGCGACCTCCCAACCCCTGTACCCAGAGCACTGACCAATAACGACGAGCGTACCCATGCGCAGCTTGCCCGTCTTCTTCATGGGAGAATGCAGAGGCGGGGCCGTTGCACACGAACCTGGAACACAACGGAAACGGCTGTGAGGAAAATTCCCTTCGGCCCTTTCCAACGCCGACCCGGCCTGAAGGTTAAACCCAACCCCTCGAACGTGATCTGCTCGACAGACCGGTCTTGGGCTCTGACCTCACCACCCTGTGACTCTCTCCTTCGCTTTGCACATTCTCCAAAGGGCCTGGGCTCGAGGCGGCTCGGAGGAGAGGGTCGGAACTGAATCGACTTAATCGTCGCACGTATTCAGGTGAGTTCAGGGAAAGGTTTACGCCTCACTGCAATCCGGGTACATGCCTATAGATGCTCAAGCACAAAATCTTAACGGGAAAAATAAATAAAACCAACACAATGTTCAGCACGACAGAATACAAGAATACATTAGCAGTAGGGAAATAGACAGCTCATGACATTAGTTCGTTGAACACAGTCCCACAACACACCAGCCTTCACCTTGAGACTCCAGAGGTCGGACAAATGCTTTGGAAGTAGGGTGAGGCTGGAATGCTTGTAGAGGCCAAGCTAGGCCCAGCGGCTCTCAATCTGGGCCCGCACTGAGGCCGGGAGGGTGTCACACTGGGCCCGGGAGGGTGTCACACTGGGCCCGCACCGAGGCCGGGAGGGTGTCGCACTGGGCCCGGGAGGGTGTCGCACTGGGCCCGGGAGGGTGTCATACTGGGCCCGGGAGGGTGTCATACTGGGCCCGGGAGGGTGTCATACTGGGCCCGGGAGGGTGTCACACTGGGTCCGCACTGAGGCCGGGAGGGTGTTAACACTGGGCCCGGGAGGGTGTCACACTGGGCCCGGGAGGGTGTCACACTGGGTCCGCACTGAGGCCGGGAGGGTGTCATACTGGGCCCGGGAGGGTGTCGCACTGGGCCCGCACTGAGGCCAGGAGGGTGTCACACTGGGCCCGCACTGAGGCCGGGAGGATGTCACACTGGGCCCGGGAGGGTGTCACACTGGGCCCGCACTGAGGCCGGGAGGGTGTCGCACTGGGCCCGCACTGAGGCCAGGAGGGTGTCACACTGGGCCCGCACTGAGGCCGGGAGGGTGTCACACTGGGCCCGGGAGGGTGTCACACTGGGCCCGCACTGAGGCCGGGAGGGTGTCACACTGGGCCCGCACTGAGGCCGGGAGGGTGTCGCACTGGGCCCGGGAGGGTGTCACACTGGGCCCGGGAGGGTGTCGCACTGGGCCCGGGAGGGTGTCACACTGGGCCCGGGAGGGTGTCACACTGGGCCCGGGAGGGTGTCACACTGGGCCCGGGAGGGTGTCACACTGGGCCCGCACTGAGGCCGGGAGGGTGTCACACTGGGCCCGCACTGAGGCCGGGAGGGTGTCGCACTGGGCCCGGGAGGGTGTCGCACTGGGCCCGGGAGGGTGTCACACTGGGCCCGGGAGGGTGTCGCACTGGGCCCGGGAGGGTGTCGCACTGGGCCCGGGAGGGTGTCGCACTGGGCCCGGGAGGGTGTCGCACTGGGCCCGGGAGGGTGTCGCACTGGGCCCGGGAGGGTGTCGCACTGGGCCCGGGAGGGTGTCGCACTGGGCCCGGGAGGGTGTCGCACTGGGCCCGGGAGGGTGTCGCACTGGGCCCGGGAGGGTGTCACACTGGGCCCGGGAGGGTGTCGCACTGAGGCCGGGAGGGTGTCGCACTGGGCCCGGGAGGGTGTCGCACTGGGCCCGGGAGGGTGTCGCACTGGGCCCGCACTGAGGCCGGGAGGGTGTCGCACTGGGCCCGGGAGGGTGTCACACTGGGCCCGCACTGAGGCCGGGAGGGTGTCACACTGGGCCCGCACTGGGCCCGGGAGGGTGTCGCATTGGGCCCGGGAGGGTGTCGCACTGGGCCCGGGAGGGTGTCGCACTGGGCCCGGGAGGGTGTCGCACTGGGCCCGCACTGAGGCCGGGAGGGTGTCGCACTGGGCCCGGGAGGGTGTCGCACTGGGCCCGGGAGGGTGTCACACTGGGCCCGCACTGAGGCCGGGAGGGTGTCACACTGGGCCCGCACTGGGCCCGGGAGGGTGTCGCATTGGGCCCGGGAGGGTGTCGCACTGGGCCCGGGAGGGTGTCGCACTGGGCCCGGGAGGGTGTCGCACTGGGCCCGGGAGGGTGTCGCACTGGGCCCGGGAGGGTGTCGCACTGAGGCCAGGAGGGTGTCGCACTGGGCCCGGGAGGGTGTCGCACTGGGCCCGGGAGGGTGTCACACTGGGCCCGGGAGGGTGTCGCACTGGGCCCGGGAGGGTGTCGCACTGGGCCCGGGAGGGTGTCGCACTGGGCCCCGGGAGGGTGTCGCACTGGGCCCGGGAGGGTGTCACACTGGGCCCGGGAGAGTGTCGCACTGGGCCCGCACTGAGGCCGGGAGGGTGTCGCACTGGGCCCGCACTGAGGCCGGGAGGGTGTCACACTGGGCCCGGGAGGATGTCACACTGGGCCCGGGGGTGTGTCGCACTGGGCCCGGGAGGGTGTCACACTGGGCCCGGGAGGGTGTCACACTGAGGCCGGGAGGGTGTCGCACTGGGCCCGGGAGGGTGTCGCACTGGGCCCGGGAGGGTGTCACTCTGGGCCCGGGAGGGTGTCACTCTGGGCCCCGGGAGGGTGTCGTACTGGGCCCGGGAGGGTGTCGCACTGGGCCCGGGAGGGTGTCGCACTGGGCCCCGGGAGGGTGTCACACTGGGCCCGGGAGGGTGTCACACTGAGGCCGGGAGGGTGTCACACTGAGGCCGGGAGGGTGTCACTCTGGGCCCGGGAGGGTGTCACACTGGGCCCGGGAGGGTGTCACACTGGGCCCGGGAGGGTGTCACACTGGGCTCGGGAGTGTGTCACACTGGGCCCGGGAGGGTGTCACACTGAGGCCGGGAGGGTGTCACACTGGGCCCGGGAGTGTGTCGCACTGGGCCCGGGAGTGTGTCGCACTGGGCCCGGGAGGGTGTCGCACTGGGCCCGGGAGGGTGTCGCACTGGGCCCGGGAGTGTGTCGCACTGGGCCCGGGAGGGTGTCGCACTGGGCCCGGGAGTGTGTCGCACTGGGCCCGGGAGGGTGTCGCACTGGGCCCGGGAGGGTGTCGCACTGGGCCCGGGAGGGTGTCGCACTGGGCCCGGGAGGGTGTCGCACTGGGCCTGGGAGGGTGTCACACTGGGCCCACACTGAGGCCGGGAGGGTGTCACACTGGGCCCGGGAGGGTGTCACACTGAGGCCGGGAGGGTGTCACACTGAGGCCGGGAGGGTGTCACACTGAGGCCGGGAGGGTGTCACACTGGGCCCGGGAGGGTGTCGCACTGGGCCCGGGGGTGTGTCGCACTGGGCCCGGGATGGTGTCGCACTGGGCCCGCACTGAGGCCGGGAGGGTGTCACACTGGGCCCACACTGAGGCCGGGAGGGTGTCACACTGGGCCCGCACTGAGGCCGGGAGGGTGTCACACTGGGCCCGGGAGTGTGTCACACTGAGGCCGGGAGTGTGTCACACTGAGCCCGCACTGAGGCCAGGACTACGGGCCCCCTCCCCCCAGTGCATGTGGTTTGTGGCGCACACACATGGATTTAAACTGAAAGGGCTATGCCCCCTCCCCCCACACAGACCGACAGACACAGACACAGAAATATACACACACACCCACACACAGACATACACACACCCCCAGACCCAGACATACACACACACCCAGACCCACTCACAGACATACACACACAGACACAGAAATATACACATACCCACACATAGACATACACACACACATCCACAAACAGATATATGCACACACACCCACACACAGACACAGACATACATACCCACACACAGACATACATACACCCACACAGACATACACAGTCTCTCTCTCACACACACACAGACTGACATACACACACTGCCTCTCTCTCTCACACACAGACATACACACACACTCTCTCTCTCTCACACACACGCTCACACACGCAGACAGACACACACACACACAGACATACATACACACACCCACAGTCTCTCACTCTCTCACACACACAGACACATACACACCCACACACAGACATATACACACACCCACACACAGATATACACACAGGCAGCCATACACACACAGACATAGAGACACACAGGCATACACACACAGTGACACATGTACACAGACATACACACACACAGACACATGTACACAGACAGACACACACACAGACATACACATATACGCACAGAGACACACACAGACATATACACACACTTATACGCATGGACACACATAGACATACTAACAGATACACACACAGACACACACATTAGATGCTTAGACACACAGACATATACACACAGACAAACCCCCACACATCCCCACACAGACAGGGAGATATGCACACACAGACATACACTGTCTCTCTCTCTCACACACACACTGTCTCTCTCTCTCTCTCTCTCTCACACACACACTCACTGTCTCTCTCTCTCACACACACTGTCTCTCTCTCTCACACACACACTGTCTCTCTCTCTCTCTCTCACACACACACACTCACTGTCTCTCTCTCTCACACACACACACTCACTGTCTCTCTCTCTCACACACACACTGTCTCTCTCTCACACACACACACTGTCTCTCTCTCTCACACACACACACTCACTGTCTCTCTCTCTCACACACACACTGTCTCTCTCTCTCACACACACACTGTCTCTCTCTCTCTCTCTCTCACACACACATACACACACCCAGTCTCTCACTCAAACACACAGAGACATATACACACACCCACACACAGACATATACCCACACACAGACAGACATACGCATAGACAGACATGTACACACACACAGACATACACACACACCCACACATAGGCATACACACATTCCCACACAGACTTACAGACACAGATAGATGCACACCCAACCACACACAGACATACACACACACACACACACCCAGGGAGATATGCACACACAGACACACATACACACACTCTCTCTCTCTCTTTTACACATACACACACAGACATATACACCCATACACACACCCACACTGTCTCTCTCACACACACATACAGACATACACACTGCCTCTCTCTCACACACACAGACATATACACCCACACACACAGACACACACCCACACTGTCTCTCTCTCTCTCTCTCTCACATACGTACTCACACACAGTCTCTCTCTCTCACACACACACATATGCACATATACAGACAGACATACACACACACACACACACTCTCACTGTCTCTCTCTCACAGACAGACACACACACACAGTGTCTCACTCACACGTACACACACCCACATACAGACATACCCACACACACACACCCACACACAGACAGTCAGACACACACAAAGACATACACACGCACACACACAACAGAGACACACACACAGACCTACACACACTTCGATGCATAGACACACAGGCACACATAAACACACACACAGACACACAACAGAGACATACACACATACAGTCATACACAGAGACACACACATATACATACACACACATTAGACATGTAGACACACAGAGACAAAACACACAGACCCACACACACAGCCATGATCACATCCACACACACAGACACAGACACACACACAACAGTGACACATACATACACTTAGATGCGTAGACACACAGAGAGACACACACAGACATACGCACATAGACATACACACACACACACACACACACATGAAAAACTGGCAGCACACATTACCCATCATGGGTCCCTGATAGACAGCGGCGCAGCTTTGTAACATCACCATCGGCGCACAGCCAAAAGCTGAAAGACAACGGCAACGGTTATCAGGAGAGTCACCTTCACTCACATCCCTTTCCAAATGTAACCCCGTTACAACGTTCAACCCTGCTTCTGGGCTTGCTCAGCTCGAGCTGCTCGGACAGCAAGGGTGAGAGAGATACACAGACAGACAGGTGGGGTGAGACAGGTAAACCAGGACAGGCTCAATCTGATCTGCACCCAGCCCAGCGCCTCCGACATCTGGACAGAGAGGGCGGCGCCGTCGCTTCCCGTCAGGCACGCCAATCCACAGCCGGCTGAAGGGCAGGGCCACTTACCCCTGGGGAGGGGGACGTTCCGCCTGACCATGGGGCCCTGCAGTGGCTGGTTGAGGTCTTTGTTGATGGCGATGAAGGCTGTCTGGGAGGAGATGACGTTGGCCCGGCTGCTGATCTGAATGACCTGCTCCTTCACGGCCGAACTGTCGCGGTCGGGTCCTGATTCTAAGACCGCGATCATCCTCTTCGCAGCCAAGCGGTGGACCGTGCACCTGAAGGAAGGGCAGACGAACGGTTTTGGAAAGGGGTTAGTTAGCGTGTAAGACACCAAGCACCCCCCCCCCCCACCCCCGTATTTGGGTGCATCACTCACAGGATGTCCCGGTATTGTGGTATCTTATCCTTCGGCTATCAAAGCATCTCTTCAACAAGGCTATCACACTCACTGACGGGAACCCCCCCCCCCCCCCCCCCAGCCCGACATAGCACTAAGGGTTAAGGACCCGTTCTGACAGTGTTCAGGGTAGGTGGCTATGTACGGGCGGGGGTCCCGAATACGGGGTCCCCAGCGTCAAGAATATCAGAGGCACAGAACAACCCCCCCCCCTCCATCCAGCCCCGAGGGTTTTCACACCGACAGCACCCTCGGCGTTCAGTGGGTCACGCAGACCCAGCGTCTCCACTCTGGTGGTGAGGGGGAGCTCAGGACCACAAGATTGGCGGTGGTCATCAGCAAGACGGGGATACGTTCCTCGAAGATGGTTGAAAGCGGTTCTTGCTGTCCTGCAGAGAAGGGAGCTTCCTGCTTGTTGAGTCTCTGGTCAGTGGTTACAGTCTGTCCTGATCGTGATATGGTGGACAAACGGGTGATATTTAGACATTGTGGAAACAGGCCCATCGGCCCAACCAGTCGACACCGACCCTCCGAAGAGTAACCCACCCAGATCCATTCCCCTCTGACTAACGCACCTAACATTACGGGCAATGTAACACATCCCTGGGCACTATGGGTAATTTAGCATGGTCAATCCACCCTAACCTGCACATCCCTGGGCACTATGGGTAATTTAGCACGGCTAATCCACCCTAACCTGCACATCCCTGGGCACTATGGGTAATTTAGCACGGCCAATCCACCCTAACCTGCACATCCCTGGGCACTATGGGTAATTTAGCACGACCAATCCACCCTAACCTGCACATTCCTCGACACTATGGGTAATTTAGCATGGTCAATCCACCCTAACCTGCACATCCCTGGGCACTATGGGTAATTTAGCACGGCCAATCCACCCTAATCTGCACATCCCTGGGCACTATGGGTAATTTAGCACGGCCAATCCACCCTAATCTGCACATCCCTGGGCACTATGGGTAATTTAGCACGGCTAATCCACCCTAACCTGCACATCCCTGGGCACTATGGGTAATTTAGCACCGCCAATCCACCCTACACACACACAATTACAGACACACACACACACATTTACAGACATACACACACACACACACACAATTACAGACACACACACACAATTACAGATGCACACACACAAAATTACAGAGACACACACACACAATTACAGATGCACACACACACAATTACAGAGACACACAACTACAGAGAGACACAATTACAGAGAGAGACACACACACACACACAATTACAGATATATATACACACACACAATTACAGAGACACACACACAATTACAGAGACACACAACTACAGAGAGACACACAATTACAGAGAGAGATAGTGACACACACACACACAATTACAGAGAGAGAGATAGAGACACACACACACACAATTACAGAGAGAGAGACACACACACAATTACTGAGAGACACACAATTACAGAGAGACACACACAATTACAGAGAGACACACACAATTACAGATGTATACACACACACAATTACAGAGACACACACAATTACAGAGAGAGAGAGACACACACACACAATTACTGAGAGACACACAATTACAGAGACACACACACAATTACAGAGACACACACAGACACACAATTACAGAGACGCACACACACAGACAGACACACAATTACAGAGACACACACAATTAGAGACACACGCGCACACACAGACAGACACACAATTACAGAGACACACACAATTAGAGACACACACACAATTACAGAGACACACACACACACAATTACACACACACAATTACAGACACACACAATTATAGACACACACAATTATAGACACACACACACACAATTAGAGAGACACGCACAATTACAGACGCACACACAATTACAGACACACACAGTTACAGAGACACACAATTACAGAGACACACAATTACAGAGACACACAATTACAGAGACACACACACAGACAGACACACAATTACAGACACACACACAATTACAGACACACACACACAATTAGAGATACACACACAATTACAGACACACACACAGTTACAGACACACACACAGTTACAGACACACACACAATTACAGACAGACACACAGAGACACAATTACAGAAAGACACACAATTACAGACACACACACAATTACAGATACACACACAATTACAGATATATATACACACACACACACAATTACAGAGACACACACTCACAATTACAGATATATATACACACACAATTACAGACACACACACAATTACAGATATATATACACACACAATTACAGAGACACACACACACAATTACAGATATATATACACACACACAATTACAGAGACACACACACAATTACAGATATATATACACACACAATTACAGATACACACACACACACACAATTACAGAGACACACAACTACAGAGAGACACACAATTACAGAGAGATACACACACAATTACAGACACACACACACACACAATTACAGACACACACACACAATTACAGACACACACACACACAATTACAGACGCACACACACAATTACAGACGCACACACACAATTACAGATGCACACACACACAATTACAGAGGCACACACAATTACAGAGAGACACACAATTACAGACACACGCACACACAATTACAGAGACACACACACACACAATTACAGACACACACACACAATTACAGATGCACAC
The DNA here is from genome assembly GCF_037043375.1 of Chiloscyllium plagiosum. Lineage (NCBI taxonomy): Eukaryota > Metazoa > Chordata > Chondrichthyes > Orectolobiformes > Hemiscylliidae > Chiloscyllium > Chiloscyllium plagiosum. The sequence goes on from NW_028270165.1 coordinate 73,013,880, forward strand.
ACACACAATTACAGAGACACACAACTACAGAGAAACACACAATTACAGAGAGACACACACACACACAATTACAGACACACGCACACACAATTACAGAGAGACACACACACACACAATTACAGACACACACACACACAATTACAGACACACACACACAATTACAGAGACACACACAGACACACAATTACAGTGACACACCCACACAGGCACACACACAGAGACAGACACACACTTACAGAGACACACACACACACAATCACAGACACACAATTACAGATACACACAAAAAACACACACACACAATTACAGAGACAAACAATTACAGAGAGACACACACAATTACAGACACACACACAATCACAGACACACAATTACAGGCGCGCGCACACAGACACACAATTACAGATACACACACAGTCCCTTTCTCTCTCACACACACACTTACAGATACACACGCAGATACACACACACACACCCACACACAGATAACACACAGACACACACATGCACACACACACTTAGATACACACTTACACACACTTACATACACACACACACCCTCCAGCAGGTTCAATAACAGCTTCTGCTTGGCTTTTATAAGACTGATGAATGAATTCTCTGACTCCAAATAATACCGATCGTGTTACTGTTGATCTTGTCCAGCGCCTGCCCTGTCAGGTATAACCTGGATGACTCACTCTGTCAGAGTAGGGTTTTTTTTCCCTCACCCTATGAGCTGTATGTCCTTGCTGACTGATTTTGCCTGTCCTGCTCACAAACAAAGCTTCTCACTGTACTTAGGTACACAGAGAGCTCCGCTACAACGCTGTAACAGTTCTGTTCTCGCGCAATCCCGCGTTGTAAGAAAATCATGCAATAGCAGCACCGTTTAAACCGAGGGGACCAGGACCGCATCGTAACCAGCGCACGCTTTAAAAGTTTGCGCTTTAGAAACAGTGCCCCCCAGCTTGTCAATCCCGTCGGAGCAAAACGCATGTTACAGGAGGACAACGGGCACCTGGCAACAAGTCAAATCGAAGGACGATTGGTGGTCCAGATTCTCGGTCAGATTAGCAGGAGGAACAGAAGAAGTTGGTCAGAAAGTAGGACGGGAAGCGGATAGCTTCAAAGTACAAGGGAGCCCTTTTGTCGGGTCAGAGTCCGGGAGAACAGGGGACTGCTGCCCCTACAGACGAGAACGAGGAGTTGGTGGTAATGACAACGAAGAACCGGCCGATCAAATGCGGCACGACACTTGGAAAGGCTCCATCGGACATCAACGTAGCAAACGGAAGCTCTCTCTCTGCTCAAGAAGAGATGGACGCACAAAGAAACAGCAAGCGACAAACCCGGCTTTACAGCTACTGAGGGAGGACCTCATCGTGAGAGAGACTATAGCCACGTGGGCCTTTCTGTAAAAGTCGCTCACGGAATGTGGGCGTCGCTGCCCGGGTCAGCGTTTATTACCCATCTCGAATTGCCCACGGTGGGGGGGGGGGGGGGGGGTCCGGAGTCACATGGAGGCCAGACCGGGGGTAAGAGCAGCACATGGGCTTTCCTGACTTTCGACACGGCTGTCCGTCTGAATTCCAGAGTTTTTCTTGAATGCGAATTCCACCAGCTGGCACGTCGCGGTTAGCAGCCGGGTCCCCAGAACATTACCTGGGTCTCTGGACTAACCGGTCCAGCGCTAATACCACTGGGCCCATCGCCTCCCTCAGAACTCAAGGGCAGGTCAGCACAGCTCTGTCAAGGGGGACGGATCACCGTTCACCCATTTGTCCTGCTGTCGCTATCCTGGTGTTGGGATACCGCGCTGAGAGAATCCCAGATTTGGGATCGGGGGCGATGATAATGCAGCAGTGAGCTGCGGACAGTTACCTCACCGAATCCTGTGGCTGGAGTTTGAACCTGATGCTGTTCTGGACGAGCTCCTCTCCCAGGGAATATTTCAGGGACATCTCGGCTTCCAGACTGGGGTCAACCTGAGGGAGGTGAGGGGCACATGTTACATCGTGGGGGCAAGGAACGTCACACTTTACTGCAGCCCCTGCCTCCAAACCCAGGACACCCCCACAGCCCCTGCCTCCCCAGCCCAGGAAACCCCCACCTCCCCTGCCTCCCCACCCCAGGACACCCCCACAGCCCCTGCCTCTAAACCCAGGACACCCCCACAGCCCCTGCCTCCCCAGCCCAGGAAACCCCCACCTCCCCTGCCTCCCCAGCCCAGGACACCCCCACCGCCCCTGCCTCCCCAGCCCAGGACACCCCCACAGCCCCTGCCTCCAAACCCAGGAAACCCCCACCGCCCCTGCCTCCAAACCCAGGACACCCCCACCGCCCCTGCCTCACCACCCCAGGACACCCCCACAGCCCCTGCCTCCAAACCCAGGAAACCCCCACCACCCCTGCCTCCCCACCCCAGGAAACCCCCACCGCCCCTGCCTCCAAACCCAGGAAACCCCACCGCCCCTGCCTCCCCACCCCAGGACACCCCCACAGCCCCTGCCTCACCACCCCAGGACACCCCCACAGCCCCTGCCTCCCCACCCCAGGAAACCCCACCGCCCCTGCCTCCCCACCCCAGGAAACCCCCACCGCCCCTGCCTCCAAACCCAGGAAACCCCACCGCCCCTGCCTCCCCACCCCAGGACACCCCCACCGCCCCTGCCTCCCCACCCCAGGAAACCCCCACCGCCCCTGCCTCCAAACCCAGGAAACCCCCACAGCCCCTGCCTCCCCACCCCAGGAAACCCCACCGCCCCTGCCTCCAAACCCAGGAAACCCCACCGCCCCTGCCTCCCCAGCCCAGGACACCCCCACAGCCCCTGCCTCCCTAGCCCAGGAAACCCCACCGCCCCTGCCTCCCCAGCCCAGGAAACCCCCACAGCCCCTGCCTCCCCAGCCCAGGACACCCCACCGCCCCTGCCTCCCCACCCCAGGAAACCCCCACCGCCCCTGCCTCCCCAGCCCAGGAAACCCCACTGCCCCTGCCTCCAAACCCAGGAAACCCCCACCGCCCCTGCCTCCCCAGCCCAGGAAACCCCCACCGCCCCTGCCTCCCCAGCCCAGGAAACCCCACCGCCCCTGCCTCCCCAGCCCAGGAAACCCCCACCGCCCCTGCCTCCCCACCCCAGGAAACCCCACCGCCCCTGCCTCCCCAGCCCAGGAAACCCCCACCGCCCCTGCCTCCCCACCCCAGGAAACCCCACCGCCCCTGCCTCCCCAGCCCAGGAAACCCCCACCGCCCCTGCCTCCCCACCCCAGGAAACCCCACCGCCCCTGCCTCCCCAGCCCAGGACACCCCACCGCCCCTGCCTCCCCACCCCAGGAAACCCCCACTGCCCCTGCCTCCCCAGCCCAGGAAACCCCACTGCCCCTGCCTCCAAACCCAGGAAACCCCCACCGCCCCTGCCTCCCCAGCCCAGGAAACCCCCACCGCCCCTGCCTCCCCAGCCCAGGAAATCCCCACCGCCCCTGCCTCCCCAGCCCAGGAAACCCCCACAGCCCCTGCCTCCCCAGCCCAGGAAACCCCACCGCCCCTGCCTCCAAACCCAGGAAACCCCCACCGCCCCTGCCTCCCCACCCCAGGACACCCCCACAGCCCCTGCCTCCCCAGCCCAGGAAACCCCCACCGCCCCTGCCTCCCCAGCCCAGGAAACCCCCACAGCCCCTGCCTCCCCAGCCCAGGAAACCCCCACAGCCCCTGCCTCCCCAGCCCAGGAAACCCCCACAGCCCCTGCCTCCAAACCCAGGAAACCCCCACCGCCCCTGCCTCCCCAGCCCAGGAAACCCCCACAGCCCCTGCCTCCAAACCCAGGAAACCCCCACCGCCCCTGCCTCCCCACCCCAGGAAACCCCCACCGCCCCTGCCTCCAAACCCAGGAAACCCCCACCGCCCCTGCCTCCCCACCCCAGGAAACCCCCACCGCCCCTGCCTCCCCAGCCCAGGAAACCCCACCGCCCCTGCCTCCCCACCCCAGGAAACCCCCACCGCCCCTGCCTCCCCACCCCAGGAAACCCCACCGCCCCTGCCTCCAAACCCAGGAAACCCCACCGCCCCTGCCTCCAAACCCAGGAAACCCCCACCGCCCCTGCCTCCCCAGCCCAGGAAACCCCACCGCCCCTGCCTCCCCACCCCAGGAAACCCCCACCGCCCCTGCCTCCCCACCCCAGGAAACCCCACCGCCCCTGCCTCCAAACCCAGGAAACCCCCACCGCCCCTGCCTCCCCAGCCCAGGAAACCCCCACCACCCCTGCCACCAAACCCAGGAAACCCCCACCGCCCCTGCCTCCCCACCCCAGGAAACCCCCACCGCCCCTGCCTCCCCACCCCAGGAAACCCCACCGCCCCTGCCTCCAAACCCAGGAAACCCCCACCGCCCCTGCCTCCCCAGCCCAGGAAACCCCCACAGCCCCTGCCTCCCCAGCCCAGGAAACTCCCACAGCCCCTGCCTCCCCACCCCAGGAAACCCCCACCGCCCCTGCCTCCAAACCCAGGAAACCCCACCGCCCCTGCCTCCCCAGCCCAGGACACCCCCACAGCCCCTGCCTCCAAACCCAGGAAACCCCCACCGCCCCTGCCTCCCCACCCCAGGAAACCCCACCGCCCCTGCCTCCCCAGCCCAGGAAACCCCACCGCCCCTGCCTCCCTAGCCCAGGAAACTCCACCGCCCCTGCCTCCCCAGCCCAGGAAACCCCCACAGCCCCTGCCTCCCCAGCCCAGGACACCCCCACCGCCCCTGCCTCCCCAGCCCAGGAAACCCCCACAGCCCCTGCCTCCCCAGCCCAGGACACCCCCACAGCCCCTGCCTCCCCAGCCCAGGAAACCCCCACAGCCCCTGCCTCCCCAGCCCAGGACACCCCCACAGCCCCTGCCTCCCCAGCCCAGGACACCCCCACCGCCCCTGCCTCCCCACCCCAGGAATCCCCCACAGCCCCTGCCTCCAAACCCAGGAAACCCCCACCGCCCCTGCCTCCGCAGCCCAGGAAACCCCCACAGCCCCTGCCTCCCCAGCCCAGGAAACCCCACCGCCCCTGCCTCCAAACCCAGGAAACACCCACCGCCCCTGCCTCCCCACCCCAGGAAACCCCCACCGCCCCTGCCTCCCCACCCCAGGAAACCCCCACCGCCCCTGCCTCCCCACCCCAGGAAACCCCCACCGCCCCTGCCTCCCCACCCCAGGAAACCCCCACCGCCCCTGCCTCCCCACCCCAGGAAAACCCACCGCCCCTGCCTCCCCACCCCAGGACACCCCCACAGCCCCTGCCTCCCCACCCCAGGACACCCCCACAGCCCCTGCCTCCCCAGCCCAGGAAACCCCCACCGCCCCTGCCTCCCCAGCCCAGGAAACCCCCACCGCCCCTGCCTCCCCACCCCAGGAAACCCCCACCGCCCCTGCCTCCCCAGCCCAGGAAACCCCCACAGCCCTTGCCTCCAAACCCAGGAAACCCCCAGCGCCCCTGCCTCCAAACCCAGGAAACCCCCACCGCCCCTGCCTCCCCACCCCAGGAAACCCCCACCGCCCCTGCCTCCCCACCCCAGGACACCCCCACAGCCCCTGCCTCCCCACCCCAGGAAACCCCCACCGCCCCTGCCTCCCCACCCCAGGAAACACCCACCGCCCCTGCCTCCCCATCCCAGGAAACCCCCACCGCCCCTGCCTCCCCACCCCAGGACACCCCCACAGCCCCTGCCTCCCCACCCCAGGAAACCCCACCGCCCCTGCCTCCAAACCCAGGAAACCCCACCGCCCCTGCCTCCAAACCCAGGAAACCCCCACCGCCCCTGCCTCCCCAGCCCAGGAAACCCCACCGCCCCTGCCTCCCCACCCCAGGAAACCCCCACCGCCCCTGCCTCCCCACCCCAGGAATCCCCCACAGCCCCTGCCTCCAAACCCAGGAAACCCCCACCGCCCCTGCCACCCCAGCCCAGGAAACCACCACCGCCCCTGCCTCCCCAGCCCAGGAAACCCCCACAGCCCCTGCCTCCCCAGCCCAGGAAACCCCACCGCCCCTGCCTCCAAACCCAGGAAACCCCCACCGCCCCTGCCTCCCCACCCCAGGAAACCACCACGGCCCCTGCCTCCCCACCCCAGGACACCCCCACAGCCCCTGCCTCCCCAGCCCAGGAAACCCCCACCGCCCCTGCCTCCCCACCCCAGGAAACCCCCACCGCCCCTGCCTCCCCAGCCCAGGAAACCCCCACAGCCCCTGCCTCAAAACCCAGGAAACCCCCACCGCCCCTGCCTCCCCACCCCAGGAAACCCCCACCGCCCCTGCCTCCAAACCCAGGAAACCCCACCGTCCCTGCCTCCCCAGCCCAGGACACCCCCACAGCCCCTGCCTCCCTAGCCCAGGAAACCCCACCGCCCCTGCCTCCCCAGCCCAGGAAACCCCCACAGCCCCTGCCTCCCCAGCCCAGGACACCCCCACAGCCCCTGCCTCCCCAGCCCAGGAAACCCCACCGCCCCTGCCTCCCCAGCCCAGGACACCCCCACAGCCCCTGCCTCCCCAGCCCAGGAAACCCCCACAGCCCCTGCCTCCCCACCCCAGGAAACCCCCACTGCCCCAGCCTCCCCAGCCCAGGAAACCCCCACAGCCCCTGCCTCCCCACCCCAGGAATCCCCCACTGCCCCTGCCTCCCCACCCCAGGAATCCCCCACAGGCCCTGCCTCCAAACCCAGGAAACCCCCACCGCCCCTGCCTCGCCATCCCAGGAAACCCCCACCGCCCCTGCCTCCCCACCCCAGGAAATCCCCACCGCCCCTCCCTCCCCAGCCCAGGAAACCCCCACAGCCCCTGCCTCCCCAGCCCAGGAAACCCCACCGCCCCTGCCTCCAAACCCAGGAAACCCCCACCGCCCCTGCCTCCCCACCCCAGGACACCCCCACAGCCCCTGCCTCCCCAGCCCAGGAAACCCCCACCGCCCCTGCCTCCCCAGCCCAGGAAACCCCCACAGCCCCTGCCTCCCCAGCCCAGGAAACCCCCACAGCCCCTGCCTCCAAACCCAGGAAACGCCCACCGCCCCTGCCTCCCCAGCCCAGGAAACCCCACCGCCCCTGCCTCCCCAGCCCAGGAAACCCCCACCGCCCCTGCCTCCCCACCCCAGGAAACCCCACCGCCCCTGCCTCCCCAGCCCAGGAAACCCCCACCGCCCCTGCCTCCCCACCCCAGGAAACCCCACCGCCCCTGCCTCCCCAGCCCAGGAAACCCCCACCGCCCCTGCCTCCCCACCCCAGGAAACCCCACCGCCCCTGCCTCCCCAGCCCAGGACACCCCACCGCCCCTGCCTCCCTACCCCAGGAAACCCCCACTGCCCCTGCCTCCCCAGCCCAGGAAACCCCACTGCCCCTGCCTCCAAACCCAGGAAACCCCCACCGCCCCTGCCTCCCCAGCCCAGGAAACCCCACCGCCCCTGCCTCCCCAGCACAGGAAACCCCCACCGCCCCTGCCTCCCCACCCCAGGAAACCCCACCGCCCCTGCCTCCCCACCCCAGGAAACCCCCACCGCCCCTGCCTCCCCACCCCAGGAAACCCCACCGCCCCTGCCTCCCCAGCCCAGGAAACCCCCACCGCCCCTGCCTCCCCACCCCAGGAAACCCCACCGCCCCTGCCTCCCCAGCCCAGGACACCCCACCGCCCCTGCCTCTCCACCCCAGGAAACCCCACCGCCCCTGCCTCCCCACCGCAGGACACCCCAGACACATTGAATATCAACACAAAGTTCAAAACCTTCACCCTACAAAGAGGATACGCACAAGAGACTCCCCCTTTAACGGGGGTCCCCGAGGGAGAGACTCCCTCTTTAACAGGGGTCCCTGAGGGAGAGACTCCCTCTTTAACAGGGGTCCCCGAGGGAGAGACTCCCCCTTTAACAGGGATCCCTGAGGGAGAGACTCCCCCTTTAACAGGGGTCCCTGAGGGAGAGACTCCCCCTGTAACAGGGGTCCCCGAGGGAGAGACTCCCCCTTTAAAAGGGGTCCCCGAGGGAGAGACTCCCCCTTTAACAGGGGGCCCCGAGGGAGAGACTCCCCCTTTAACAGGGGTCCCCGAGGGAGAGACTCCCCCTTTAACAGGGAGCCCCGAGGGAGAGACTCCCCCTTTAACAGGGGTCCCCGAGGGAGAGACTCCCCCTTTAACAGGGGTCCCCGAGGGAGAGACTCCCCCTTTAACGGGGGTCCCCGAGGGAGAGACTCCCCCTTTAACAGGGGTCCCCGAGGGAGAGACTCCCCCTTTAACGGGGGTCCCCGAGGGAGAGACTCCCTCTTTAACGGGGGTCCCCGAGGGAGAGACTCCCTCTTTAACGGGGGTCCCCGAGGGAGAGACTCCCCCTTTAACAGGGGTCCCCGAGGGAGAGACTCCCCCTTTAACAGGGGTCCCCGAGGGAGAGACTCCCCCTTTAACAGGGGACCCCGAGGGAGAGACTCCCCCTTTAACGGGGGTCCCCGAGGGAGAGACTGCCCCTTTAACAGGGGTCCCTGAGGGAGAGACTCCCCCTTTAACAGGGGTCCCCGAGGGAGAGACTCCCCTTTAACAGGGGTCCCTGAGGGAGAGACTCCCCCTTTAACAGGGATCCCCGAGGGAGAGACTCCCTCTTTAACAGGGGTCCCTGAGGCAGAGACTCCCCCTTTAACAGGGGTCCCCGAGGGAGAGACTCCCTCTTTAACGGGGGTCCCCGAGGGAGAGACTCCCCCTTTAACGGGGGTCCCCGAGGGAGAGACTCCCCCTTTAACAGGGGTCCCCGAGGGAGAGACTCCCCCTTTAACAGGGGTCCCCGAGGGAGAGACTCCCCCTTTAACAGGGGTCCCCGAGGGAGAGACTCCCCCTTTAACAGGGGTCCCTGAGGGAGAGACTCCCCCTTTAACAGGGATACCCGAGGGAGAGACTCCCCCTTTAACAGGGGTCCCCGAGGGAGAGACTCCCCCTTTAACAGGGGTCCTCGAGGGAGAGACTCCCCCTTTAACGGGGGTCCCCGAGGGAGAGACTGCCCCTTTAACAGGGGTCCCTGAGGGAGAGACTCCCCCTTTAACAGGGATCCCCGAGGGAGAGACTCCCCCTTTAACAGGGGTCCCTGAGGGAGAGACTCCCCCTTTAACAGGGATCCCTGAGGGAGAGACTCCCCCTTTAACAGGGGTCCCCGAGGGAGACACTCCCCCTTTAACAGGGGTCCCCGAGGGAGAGACTCCCCCTTTAACAGGGATCCCTGAGGGAGAGACTCCCCCTTTAACAGGGGTCCCTGAGGGAGAGACTCCCCCTTTAACAGGGGTCCCCGAGGGAGACACTCCCCCTTTAACAGGGGTCCCCGAGGGAGACACTCCCCCTTTAACAGGGGTCCCCGAGGGAGAGACTCCCCTTTAACAGGGGTCCCCGAGGGAGAGACTCCCCCTTTAACAGGGGTCCCCGAGGGAGACACTCCCCCTTTAACAGGGGTCCCCGAGGGAGAACTCCCCCTTTAACAGGGGTCCCCGAGGGAGAGACTCCCCCTTTAACAGGGGTCCCCGGGGGAGAGACTCCCCCTTTAACAGGGGTCCCCGAGGGAGAGACTCCCCCTTTAACAGGGGTCCCTGAGGGAGAGACTCCCCCTTTAACAGGGGTCCCCGAGGGAGACACTCCCCCTTTAACAGGGGTCCCCGAGGGAGAGACTCCCCCTTTAACAGGGGTCCCCGAGGGAGAGACTCCCCCTTTAACAGGGGACCCCGAGGGAGAGACTCCCCCTTTAACAGGGATCCCTGAGGGAGAGACTCCCCCTTTAACAGGGGTCCCTGAGGGAGAGACTCCCCCTTTAACAGGGGTCCCCGAGGGAGAGACTCCCCCTGTAACAGGGGTCCCCGAGGGAGAGACTCCTCCTGTAACAGGGGTCCCCGAGGGAGAGACTCCCCCTTTAACAGGGGACCCCGAGGGAGAGACTCCCCCTTTAACAGGGGTCCCCGAGGGAGAGACTCCCCCTTTAACAGGGGTCCACGAGGGAGAGAATCCCCCTTTAACGGGGGTCCCCGAGGGAGAGACTCCCTCTTTAACAGGGGTCCCCGAGGGAGAGACTCCCCCTTTAACAGGGGACCCCGAGGGAGAGACTCCCCCTTTAACAGGGGACCCCGAGGGAGAGACTCCCCCTTTATCAGAGGTCCCTGACGGAGAAACTCCCCCTTTATCAGGGATCCCCGAGGGAGAGACTCCCCCTTTAACAGGGGACCCCGAGGGAGAGACTCCCCCTTTAACAGGGGTCCCTGAGGGAGAGACTCCCCCTTTAACAGGGATCCCTGAGGGAGAGACTCCCCCTTTAACAGGGGTCCCCGAGGGAGAGACTCCCCCTTTAACAGGGGTCCCCGAGGGAGAGACTCCCCCTTTAACAGGGATCCCTGAGGGAGAGACTCCCCCTTTAACAGGGGTCCCTGAGGGAGAGACTCCCCCTTTAACAGGGGTCCCCGAGGGAGACACTCCCCCTTTAACAGGGGTCCCCGAGGGAGAGACTCCCCCTTTAACAGGGGTCCCCGAGGGAGAGACTCCCCATTTAACAGGGGTCCCCGAGGGAGAGACTCCCCCTTTAACAGGGGTCCCCGAGAGAGAGACTCCCCCTTTAACAGGGATCCCTGAGGGAGAGACTCCCCCTTTAACAGGGGTCCCTGAGGGAGAGACTCCCCCTTTAGCAGGGGTCCCCGAGGGAGAGACTCCCCCTGTAACAGGGGTCCCCGAGGGAGTGACTCCTCCTGTAACAGGGGTCCCCGAGGGAGAGACTCCCCCTTTAACAGGGGTCCCCGAGGGAGAGACTCCCCCTTTAACAGGGGTCCCCGAGGGAGAGACTCCCCCTTTAACAGGGGTCCCCGAGGGAGAGACTCCCCCTTTAACAGGGGTCCACGAGGGAGAGAATCCCCCTTTAACGGGGGTCCCCGAGGGAGAGACTCCCTCTTTAACAGGGGTCCCCGAGGGAGAGACTCCCCCTTTAACAGGGGTCCCCGAGGGAGAGACTCCCCCTTTAACAGGGATCCCTGAGGGAGAGACTCCCCCTTTAACAGGGGTCCCTGAGGGAGAGACTCCCCCTTTAACAGGGGTCCCCGAGGGAGAGACTCCCCCTGTAACAGGGGTCCCCGAGGGAGAGACTCCTCCTGTAACAGGGGTCCCCGAGGGAGAGACTCCCCCTTTAACAGGGGTCCCCGAGGGAGAGACTCCCCCTTTAACAGGGGTCCCCGAGGGAGAGACTCCCCCTTTAACAGGGGTCCACGAGGGAGAGAATCCCCCTTTAACGGGGGTCCCCGAGGGAGAGACTCCCTCTTTAACAGGGGTCCCCGAGGGAGAGACTCCCCCTTTAACAGGGGACCCCGAGGGAGAGACTCCCCCTTTAACAGGGGACCCCGAGGGAGAGACTCCCCCTTTATCAGAGGTCCCTGACGGAGAGACTCCCCCTTTATCAGGGATCCCCGAGGGAGACACTCCCCCTTTAACAGGGGACCCCGAGGGAGAGACTCCCCCTTTAACAGGGGTCCCTGAGGGAGAGACTCCCCCTTTAACAGGGATCCCTGAGGGAGAGACTCCCCCTTTAACAGGGGTCCCCGAGGGAGACACTCCCCCTTTAACAGGGGTCCCCGAGGGAGAGACTCCCCCTTTAACAGGGATCCCTGAGGGAGAGACTCCCCCTTTAACAGGGGTCCCTGAGGGAGAGACTCCCCCTTTAACAGGGGTCCCCGAGGGAGACACTCCCCCTTTAACAGGGGTCCCCGAGGGAGAGACTCCCCCTTTAACAGGGGTCCCCGAGGGAGAGACTCCCCCTTTAACAGGGGTCCCCGAGGGAGAGACTCCCCCTTTAACAGGGGTCCCCGAGGGAGAGACTCCCCCTTTAACAGGGATCCCTGAGGGAGAGACTCCCCCTTTAACAGGGGACCCCGAGGGAGAGACTACCCCTTTAACAGGGGTCCCTGAGGGAGAGACTCCCCCTTTAACAGGGGTCCCCGAGGGAGACACTCCCCCTTTAACAGGGGTCCCCGAGGGAGAGACTCCCCCTTTAACAGGGATCCCCGAGGGAGAGACTCCCCCTTTAACAGGGGACCCCGAGGGAGAGACTACCCCTTTAACAGGGGACGAGTTACCTGCTGCAGGATTCCTCCCCTCTTATCTGAACTTGCAGCCAAAAGTATTTATATGACAAGTCAAGATAAGTTTCTAGTCACTGATGACTCCAGGATGAGATAACAGGGGTCCCTGACGGAGAGACTGAGAAGTTTATTTCCCGCATGGTCATGCTCCTGGGCCCTCCAAAGCGACCTTGAGGCCTGGTGGTAAATCTCGCCTCTGTTCCTCACCTTGCCCTTCAGCTGGGCGTAGACGATGGACCGCTGACCATTGAAGATGACGGTGGGCTTCTGTGATAGGAGAACCGCCTCAAGTCCGGACGGCAGCTCCCAGCCGATGGTCAGGTCGGTCACAGCCGGCTGGAGTGCAAACTTCAAACTCTGCAGCACCTGTCGGCGTCAGGGACAACAGATCAGGCGTTTTCCACCCCCTCACAACACTTCCAACTCAATGTGAGGAGCTTGCGTTACCAAGTGGGCCCTCCCCCCTCCACCCCGGTGAAACGCAGCAATCCCATTTCTACACAGCATGATCCCACGGTGGCTCAGTGGTTAGCACCGCTGCCTCACAGCAACAGGAACCTGGGCGCGATTGCCGCCTCGGGGGTGACTGTCTGTGTGGAGTTTGCACATTCTACCCCCCCACCCCCCCACCTCTCCCGCATCTGCCTGGGTTTCCTCCGGGTGCTCCGGTTTCTTCACACAGTCCAAAGTCGTGCAGGTTAGGGTGGATTGGCCATACTAAATTACCCATAGTGCACAGGGATGTGCAGGCTAGGGTGGATTGGCCGTGCTAAATTACCCATAGTGCACAGGGATGTGCAGGCTAGGGTGGATTGGCCGTGCTAAATTACCCATAGTGCCCAGGGATGTGCAGGTTAGGGGGGAATTGGCCGTGCTAAATTACCCATAGTGTCCAGGGATGTGCAGGTGAGGGGGGATTGGCCGTGCTAAATTACCCATAGTGCCCAGGGATGTGCAGGTTAGGGGGGAATTGGCCGTGCTAAATTACCCATAGTGCCCAGGGATGTGCAGGTTAGGGGGGAATTGGCCGTGGTAAATTACCCATAGTGCCCAGGGATGTGCAGGGTTAGGGGGGAATTGGCCGTGCTAAATTACCCATAGTGCCCAGGGATGTGCGGGTTAGGGGGGAATTGGACGTGCTAAATTACCCATAGTGCCCAGGGATGTGCAGGTTAGGGGGGAATTGGCCGTGCTAAATTACCCATAGTGCCCAGGGATGTGCAGGTTAGGGTGGATTGGCCATGCTAAATTACCCATAGTGCCCAGGGATGTGCAGGTTAGGGGGGATTGGCCGTGCTAAATTACCCATAGTGCCCAGGGATGTGCAGGTTAGGGGGGAATTGGCCGTGCTAAATTACCCATAGTGCCTAGGGATGTGCAGGTTAGGTTGGATTGGCCATGCTAAATTACCCATAGTGCCCAGGGATGTGCAGGTTAGGGTGGATTGGCCGTGCTAAATTACCCATAGTGCCCAGGGATGTGCAGGTCAGGGTGGATTGGCCGTGCTAAATTACCCATAGTGCCCAGGGATGTGCAGGTTAGGGGGGAATTGGCCGTGCTAAATTACCCATAGTGCCCAGGGATGTGCAGGTTAGTGATGGATTGGCCGTGCTAAATTACCCATAGTGCCCAGGGATATGCAGGTTAGGGTGGATTGGCCATGCTAAATTACCCATAGTGCCCAGGCATGTGCAGGTTAGGGTGGATTAGCTGTGCTAAATTACCCATAGTGCCCAGGGATGTGCAGGTTAGGGGGGATTGGTCGTGTTAAATTACCCATAGTGCCTAGGGATGTGCAGGTTAGTGATGGATTGGCCGTACTAAATTACCCATAGTGCCCAGGGATGTGCCGGTAAGGTGGATTCACAATGGCACATTCACCCCCAGTCAGTCAGTGTCAGGGTGTTTGGGGGAATTACCCCCCAGTCAGTGTCGGGGTGTTTGGGGGAGTTACCCCCCAGTCAGTGTCGGGGTGTTTGGGGAATTACCCCCCAGTCAGTGTCGGGGTGTTTGGGGGGAATTACCCCCCAGTCAGTGTCGGGGTCTTTGGGGGAATTACCCCCCAGTCAGTGTCGGGGTCTTTGGGGGGAATTACCCCCCAGTCAGTGTCGGGGTGTTTGGGGGGAATTACCCCCCAGTCAGTGTCGGGGTTTGGGGAATTACCCCCCAGTCAGTGTCGGGGTGTTTGGGGGAATTACCCCCCAGTCAGTGTCGGGGTGTTTGGGGGAATTACCCCCCAGTCAGTGTCGGGGTGTTTGGGGGGAATTACCCCCCAGTCAGTGTCGGGGTGTTTGGGGGAGTTACCCCCAGTCAGTGGCGGGGTGTTTGGGGAATTACCCCCCAGTCAGTGTCGGGGTGTTTGGGGGAATTACCCCCCAGTCAGTGTCGGGGTGTTTGGGGGGAATTACCCCCCAGTCAGTGTCGGGGTGTTTGGGGGGAATTACCCCCCAGTCAGTGTCGGGGTGTTTGGGGGGAATTACCCCACAGTCAGTGTCGGGGTTTGGGGAATTACCCCCCAGTCAGTGTCGGGGTGTTTGGGGAATTACCCCCCAGTCAGTGTCGGGGTGTTTGGGGGAGTTACCCCCCAGTCAGTGTCGGGGTCTTTGGGGGAGTTACCCCCCAGTCAGTGTCGGGGTGTTTGGGGAATTACCCCCCAGTCAGTGTCGGGGTGTTTGGGGAATTACCCCCGAGTCAGTGTCCGGGTGTTTGGGGAATTACCCCCCAGTCAGTGTCAGGGTTTGGGGGAATTACCCCCCAGTCAGTGTCAGGGTTTGGGGGAGTTACCCCCCAGTCAGTGTCGGGGTGTTTGGGGGAGTTACCCCCCAGTCAGTGTCGGGGTGTTTGGGGGAGTTAACCCCCCGTGTCGGGTTGTTTGGGGAATTACCCCCCAGTCAGTGTCAGGGTTTGGGGGAATTACCCCCCAGTCAGTGTCGGGGTTTGGGGGAATTACCCCCCAGTCAGTGTCGGGGTTTGGGGGAATTACCCCCCAGTCAGTGTCAGGGTTTGGGGGAATTACCCCCCAGTCAGTGTCGGGGTTTGGGGGAATTACCCCCCAGTCAGTGTCAGGGTTTGGGGGAATAACCCCCACGTCAGTGTCGGGGTTTGGGGGAATTACCCCCCAGTCAGTGTCGGGGTTTGGGGGAATTACCCCCGAGTCAGTGTCAGGGTTTGGGGGAATTACCCCCCAGTCAGTGTCAGGGTTTGGGGGAATTACCCCCCAGTCAGTGTCGGGGTTTGGGGGGAATTACCCCCCAGTCAGTGTCAGTGTTTGGGGAATTACCCCCCAGTCAGTGTCAGTGTTTGGGGAATTACCCCCCAGTCAGTGTCAGGGTTTGGGGGAGTTACCCCCCAGTCAGTGTCGGGGTGTCCGGGGAGTTACCCCCCGTCGCTGTCTGAGCTCAGGGTTAAGCCCCAGCCCCTCTGCACTCCCCCCTGACCCGGTCAGCTCCGATCACCCTGACAGGACCCACGTACCTTTGGCTGCATCCTCTCCTTGCCGGTGATGAACTCAGCGTTCCCGGAGGCCACCTTGGCGATGCCTTTGATCAGCTGTGTCGAGGCCCCCTGCCCGATCCCGAAGGAGAAGCACCTGGACCGCGGGAGGGAACAGCTCGGATTACTGGGAGGAGCCGGGCCAGGGCGGTAGGGGCGCGGCAGGGTACAACAGAGTCGATGGGCTGAGCGGTCTCACTGGCCAGTTCCATCGACTTCATCGAGGGTTTGCTGCTGAAGTCGGGCCTGAAGGGTAAAGGTCTGTGCCTTGCCATTTTGTACACAGTCCCATTCATCATAGCGGCTCAGTAGTTAGCGCCGCTGCCTCGCAGCGCCAGGTTCAATCCCCACCCTCGGGGGTGACTCTCTGTGTGAAGTTTGCCCATTCTCCCCCCAGTGTCTGTATGGGTTTCATCCAGGTGCTCTGGTTTCCTCCCACAGTCCAAATATGTGCAAGCTAGAGTAGGTTAGCCATGTTAAATTACCCATAGTGCCCAGGGATGTGCAGGTTAGGGTGGATTGGCTAAATTACCCATAGTGCCTTGGGATGTGCAGGTTAGGCTGGATTGGCCATGCTAAATTACCCATAGTTCCCAGGGATGTGCAGGTTAGGGTGGATTGGCTTTGCTAAATTACCCATAGTGCCCAGGGATGTGCAGGTTAGGGTGGATTGGCCATGCTAAATTACCCATAGTGCCCAGGGATGTGCAGGTTAGGGTGGATTGGCCGTGCTAAATTACCCATAGTGCCCAGGGATGTGCAGGTTAGGGTGGATTGGCCATGCTAAATTAGCCATAGTGCCCAGGGATGTGCAGGTTAGGCTGGGTTGACCGTTATAAATTACCCATAGTGCCCAGGGATGTGCAGGTTAGGGTGGATTGGCCATGCTAAATTAGCCATAGTGCCCAGGGATGTGCAGGTTAGGCTGGGTTGACCGTTATAAATTACCCATAGTGCCCAGGGATGTGCAGGTTAGGCTGGGTTGACCGTTATAAATGACCCATAGTGCCCAGGGATGTGCAGGTTAGGCTGGGTTGACCATTATAAATTACCCATAGCGCCCAGGGATGTGTAGACTACGTGGGTTAGCCCTGGAAAATGCAGGGCTCGGGCTCGGGTGGGTTGGGTGCTCTTTGCAGGGTTGTTGCGGGACCGGGTGGGCCGAATGGCTGCTTTCCGCAGTGCAGGAACTCCACAATCCAACGGTCGAGCCAGCAAAGCGAAGATTCCAGCCGACGAGGCTTCTGGTTGATGTGTTGCCCAACTGCCATTGTGGACAAACAGCCACCAGTGGGGGCACTGTCAGGCCAATGGGCTCAGAACGCCCGTTGACCTTGTGCCCGTTGGCCGAGGGCTACAGATCAGCCCTTTGGGAGGGGAGCGGGAGAAAGATATCTCCCCTTGAGCACGTTCTTCCTCCCATAACTGTTGTGTGACCTTTACCTCCACCCCAGACCGGGGGCCTTCGCTCAGCGTCTCTCTGACTGGCAGTCCCTTTGACAGTGCCCAGTGACTGGCCAAGCTAGGGTGTCGTCTCTGGCTGATGGAGTTCATGCATTTAGACTCATCCAGACGAGAGCCCGGGGGGGGGGGGGGGGGGTGTTGGTGGTGGGGGGGGCGTTGAGCATTCCGGAGAGGCCAAGGATGGCAAGGTAAGGGGAGATATTTTGGAAGGCCGAGGGATGTTTCATGCCATGAAATGCACACTCAGAGAGTCGCACCTGGTCCCCCGGGCGTGCCCGTCTCAGGGGCACGGATCGCGTCCAAAACCACCCCCCCACACCCACCCAGCGCGCCCACAGACAGAAAGGCCCCAGACCCTGTTACCTGTGATTGTGGGCGTTCTTCTGAACCTCGTCAATCACCATCTTGGTGTTGGACACCTCTCCGTCAGTAAAAACGAAGAGCTGGAAGAACAGAGGAAAGGAATTAGTGGGCGGGGGGGGAGAGAGATGTCACAGTCTCAGAGCAGCACACAGGGATGCTCGCTTGCTCGCTTGCTCTCTCATTCGAGGGAGATCACTGCCGGTTTAACCCAAAGGTGATCCCACCTCAGCGAAGGTGGCATTTTCATGGTGACCCTCAGCCGGTGTTGGCGGTCACTCAGTATCACACACCCGCCGTCCAGCCAACTGAGCTAACCGTCAACTATCTCTGTGCGGGAGAGTGAATGTGAAGGTGTGTGAGTGGCTGAGGGAGTGAGAGGCAGTGTGAGTGTGTGTGTGTGTGTGTGTGTGTGTGTGTGTGTGTGAGAGAGAGAGCATGTCTGTACGCACGAGAGTGTGTGTGTCTGGGTGTTTGTGACTGTCTGTCTGTGTGTGTGTTTGTGTGTGTGCACGAGCAAGTGTTTCGGTCTGTGTGACATTAAAAAAGACGCAAGCGTGTCTCAGTGGTTAGCACTGCAGCCTCACAGCACCAGGGACACAGGTTCGAGTCGAGCCCTGGGCAACTCTCTGTGTACAGTTTGCACGTTCTCCCTGTGTCTGCGTGGGTTTCCTCCAGGTGCTCCAGTTTCCTCCCACAGTCCAAAGACGAGCTCAGAGTGGATTGGCCATGCTAAATTACCCACAGTGCCCAGGGATGTGCAGGTTAGGGTGGATTGGCCATGCTAAATTACCCATAGCGCCAATGGATGTATAGGTTAGGGTGAATTGGCCATGCTAAATTACCCATAATGCCCAGGGATGTGCAGGTTAGGGTGGATTGACCATGCTAAATTACCCACAGTGCCCAGGGATGTGCAGGTTAGGGTGGATTGGCCATGCTAAATTACCCATAGTGCCAAGGGATGTATAGGTTAGGGTGGATTGGCCGTGCTAAATTACCCATAGTGCCCAGGGATGTGTAGGTTAGGGTAGACTGGCCATGCTAAATTACCCATAGTGCCCAGGGATGTGCAGGTTAGGATGGATTGGCCATGCTAAATTACCCATAGTGCCCAGGGATGTGCAGGTTAGGGTGGATTGGCCATGCTAAATTACCCATAGTGCCCAGGGATGTGCAGGTTAGGATGGATTGGGCATGCTAAATTACCCATAGTGCCCAGGGATGTGCAGGTAAGGGTGGATTGACCGTGCTAAATTACCCATAGTGCCCAGGGATGTGCAGGTTAGGGTGGATTGGCCGTGCTAAATTACCCATAATGCCCAGAGATGTGCAGGTTAGGGTGGATTGGCCGTGCTAAATTAACCATAGCATCCGGGGGTGGGCAGACTGGAAGGGTTAGCCATGGGAAATGCAAGGTTTTAGGGATGGCGTAGAGCGGTGGGTCTGAGTGGGATGAGTTAGTGTGGACTCGATGGACCGAATGGCCTGCTTCCCACACTGCCGGGATCCTATGACACTCCATCCACGCTGGGTCTTGGGCCACATAGCATGGTAGGCTTCAGCTCAAGGCTGGGAGCGCGCTGTGGAATCATCAGAAGGCTGGAAGGCCACACTGAGGTGCATTCTGGGTACTACCTGGAGGGCTCCCGGCACATTCACCCTGAGCCTTTGCCTACCTGCCGTGGGTGGGATGCCTTACAAGGCTTGCTGTAAATGGCACGGAGGGGTTCGAGGATCTCTGTGCCGCCCATGTCTGCCGACATACCATCCAACATCGCCAGGGCAGTCTTCATTGACTGCTGATTGTACTCGACGCTCTCACTGCAGGGAGATGGATTAGATTAGATTCCCGTCAGTATGGAAACAGGCCCTTCGGCCCAACAGGTCCACACCCACCCAGTGCCGAATAACCTGCCCAGACCCATTCCCCTACATTTACACTTGGCTAATGCACCTACACATCCCTGGCCACTATGGGTAACTTAGCATGGCCAATCCCACCCTAACCTACACATCCCTGGGCACTATGGGTAATTTAGCACGGCCAACCCACCCTAACCTACACATCCCTGGGCACTATGGGTAATTTAGCATGGCCAATCCACCCTCGCCTGTACATCCCTGGGCACTATGGGTAATTTAGCATGGCCAATCCACCCTAACCTACACATCCCTGGGCACTATGGGTAATTTAGCACGGCCAATCCAGCCTAACCTGCACATCCCTGGGCACTATGGGTAACTTAGTATGACCAATCCACCCTAACCTACACATCCCTGGGCACTATGGGTAATTTAGCATGGCCAATCCACCCTCGTCTATACATCCCTGGGCACTATGGGTAACTTAGCATGGCCAATCCACCCTAACCTGCACATCCCTGGGCACTATGGGTAATTTAGCATGGCCAATCCACCCTAACCTGCACATCCCTGGGCACTATGGGTAACTTAGCATGGCCAATCCACCCTAACCTGCACATCCCTGGGCACTATGGGTAATTTAGCATGGCCAATCCACCATAACCTGCACATTCTTTGGATTGGGGGAGGAAAACGGAGCACCCGGAGGAAACCCATGCAGACACGGTGGTGGGGCGGGGGGTGCCAGGGTCCCTTGCGCCGTGATTATATCTCCTGAGTGTAGTCAATGCTCGCACTGCAGGGAGATAGCGGGAGGGAGGGAGAGAGCGGGAGGGAGAGAGAGCGGGAGTGAGGGAGAGAGCGGGAGGGAGAGAGAGCGAGAGCGAGCACAGCTTAGAGAGGCAGTGGGACATTGACACATCGATTCGACCCAACCTCCACCCGAGCCAGCACACCCCACAGCCGCAGCCAAGAGATCTGCAGCATCCACGGCGATACATCAACGGCCACGCGCTGGCAGCTCTACCCCCACCCCCCCCCCCTCCACCCCCGCCAAGCTTCCCGAGACCCACGCTGCATTTCCAAATGCCGCTGCCCCATCAGGAAACCGCCCACTTACGGGAAGAAGGAATTAAAGCTGCTCCCGAATCTGTAGATGTTGAAGTCACATCCCAAGGGCAAGCTCTTCAGGAGAAGGAGTAACGTCCCCTGTGGGGGAGAATCAGACAAACAGGCTGACTCAACACTAACCCTGTACAGTCACACAGTCAGTAACCCTTCCCCTGCTGAATAAACACTGACCCTGTACAGTCACACAGTCAGTAACCCTTCCCCTGCTGACCCAACACTGACCCTGTACAGTCACACAGTCAGTAACCCTTCCCCTGCTGACTCAACACTGACCCTGTACAGTCACACAGTCAGTAACCCTTCCCCTGCTGACCCAACACTGACCCTGTACAGTCACACAGTCAGTAACCCTTCCCCTGCTGACCCAACACTGACCCTGTACAGTGTCACAGTGAGTAACCCTTCCCCTGCTGACCCAACACTGACCCTGTACAGTCACACAGTCAGTAACCCTTCCCCTGCTGACCCAACACTGACCCTGTACAGTCACACAGTCAGTAACCCTTCCCCTGCTGACCCAACACTGACCCTGTACAGTCACACAGTCAGTAACCCTTCCCCTGCTGAATAAACACTGACCCTGTACAGTCACACAGTCAGTAACCCTTCCCCTGCTGACTCAACACTGACCCTGTACAGTGTCACAGTCAGTAACCCTTCCCCTGCTGACTCAACACTGACCCTGTACAGTCACACAGTCAGTAACCCCTCCCCTGCTGATTCAACACTGACCCTGTACAGTCACACAGTCAGTAACCCTTCCCCTGCTGACCCAACACTGACCCTGTACAGTCACACAGTCAGTAACCCTTCCCCTGCTGATTCAACACTGACCCTGTACAGTCACACAGTCAGTAACCCTTCCCCTGCTGACCCAACACTGACCCTGTACAGTCACACAGTCAGTAACCCTTCCCCTGCTGACCCAACACTGACCCTGTACAGTCACACAGTCAGTAACCCTTCCCCTGACCCTGTACAGTCACACAGTCAGTAACCCTTCCCCTGCTGACTCAACACTGACCCTGTACAGTCACACAGTCAGTAACCCTTCCCCTGCTGATTCAACACTGACCCTGTACAGTCACACAGTCAGTAACGCTTCCCCTGCTGACCCAACACTGACCCTGTACAGTCACACAGTCAGTAACCCTTCCCCTGCTGACCCAACACTGACCCTGTACAGTCACACAGTCAGTAACCCTTCCCCTGACCCTGTACAGTCACACAGTCAGTAACCCTTCCCCTGCTGACCCAACACTGACCCTGTACAGTCACACAGTCAGTAACCCTTCCCCTGCTGACCCAACACTGACCCTGTATAGTCACACAGTCAATAACCCTTCCCCTGCTGACTCAACACTGACCCTGTACAGTCACACAGTCAGTAACCCTTCCCCTGCTGACCCAACACTGACCCTGTACAGTCACACAGTCAGTAACCCCTCCCCTGCTGATTCAACACTGACCCTGTACAGTCACACAGTCAGTAACCCTTCCCCTGCTGACCCAACACTGACCCTGTACAGTCACACAGTCAGTAACCCTTCCCCTGCTGACCCAACACTGACCCTGTACAGTCACACAGTCAGTAACCCTTCCCCTGCTGACCCAACACCGACCCTGTACAGTCACACAGTCAGTAACCCTTCCCCTGCTGACCCAACACTGACCCTGTACAGTCACACAGTCAGTAACCCTTCCCCTGCTGACCCAACACTGACCCTGTACAGTCACACAGTCAGTAACCCTTCCCCTGCTGACCCAACACTGACCCTGTACAGTCACACAGTCAGTAACCCTTCCCCTGCTGACTCAACACTGACCCTGTACAGTCACACAGTCAGTAACCCTTCCCCTGCTGACCCAACACTGACCCTGTACAGTCACACAGTCAGTAACCCTTCCCCTGCTGACTCAACACTGACCCTGTACAGTCACACAGTCAGTAACCCTTCCCCTGCTGACTCAACACTGACCCTGTACAGTCACACAGTCAGTAACCCTTCCCCTGCTGACTCAACACTGACCCTGTACAGTCACACAGTCAGTAACCCTTCGCCTGCTGACCCAACACTGACCCTGTACAGTCACACAGTCAGTAACCCTTCCCCTGCTGACCCAACACTGACCCTGTACAGTCACACAGTCAGTAACCCTTCCCCTGCTGACCCAACACTGACCCTGTACAGTCACACAGTCAGTAACCCTTCCCCTGCTGACCCAACACTGACCCTGTACAGTCACACAGTCAGTAACCCTTCCCCTGCTGACTCAACACTGACCCTGTACAGTCACACAGTCAGTAACCCTTCCCCTGCTGACCCAACACTGACCCTGTACAGTCACACAGTCAGTAACCCTTCCCCTGCTGACCCAACACTGACCCTGTACAGTCACACAGTCAGTAACCCTTCCCCTGCTGACTCAACACTGACCCTGTACAGTCACACAGTCAGTAACCCTTCCCCTGCTGACCCAACACTGACCCTGTACAGTCACACAGTCAGTAACCCTTCCCCTGCTGACCCAACACTGACCCTGTACAGTCACACAGTCAGTAACCCTTCCCCTGCTGACCCAACACTGACACTGTACAGTCACACAGTCAGTAACCCTTCCCCTGCTGACCCAACACTGACCCTGTACAGTCACACAGTCAGTAACCCTTCCCCTGCTGACCCAACACTGACCCTGTACAGTCACACAGTCAGTAACCCTTCCCCTGCTGACTCAACACTGACCCTGTACGGTCACACAGTCAGTAACCCTTCCCCTGCTGACCCAACACTGACCCTGTACGGTCACACAGTCAGTAACCCTTCCCATGCTGACCCAACACTGACCCTGTACAGTCACACAGTCAGGAACCCTTCCCCTGCTGACCCAACACTGACCCTGTACAGTCACACAGTCAGTAACCCTTCCCCTGCTGACTCAACACTGACCCTGTACAGTCACACAGTCAGTAACCCTTCCCCTGCTGACCCAACACTGACCCTGTACAGTCACACAGTCAGTAACCCTTCCCCTGCTGACCCAACACTGACCCTGTACAGTCACACAGTCAGTAACCCTTCCCCTGCTGACCCAACACTGACCCTGTACAGTCACACAGTCAGTAACCCTTCCCCTGCTGACCCAACACTGACCCTGTACAGTCACACAGTCAGTAACCCTTCCCCTGCTGACCCAACACTGACCCTGTACAGTCACACAGTCAGTAACCCTTCCCCTGCTGACCCAACACTGACCCTGTACAGTCACACAGTCAGTAACCCTTCCCCTGCTGACCCAACACTGACTCTGTACAGTCACACAGTCAGTAACCCTTCCCCTGCTGACCCAACACTGACCCTGTACAGTCACACAGTCAGTAACCCTTCCCCTGCTGACCCAACACTGACCCTGTACAGTCACACAGTCAGTAACCCTTCCCCTGCTGACCCAACACTGACCCTGTACAGTCACACAATCAGTAACCCTTCCCCTGCTGACTCAACACTGACCCTGTACAGTCACACAGTCAATAACCCTTCCCCTGCTGACTCAACACTGACCCTGTACAGTCACACAGTCAGTAACCCTTCCCCTGCTGACCCAACACTGACCCTGTACAGTCACACAGTCAGTAACCCTTCCCCTGCTGACCCAACACTGACCCTGTACAGTCACACAGTCAGTAACCCTTCCCCTGCTGACCCAACACTGACCCTGTACCGTCACACAGTCAGTAACCCTTCCCCTGCTGACCCAACACTGACCCTGTACAGTCACACAGTCAGTAACCCTTCCCCTGCTGACCCAACACTGACCCTGTACAGTCACACAGTCAGTAACCCTTCCCCTGCTGACCCAACACTGACCCTGTACAGTCACACAGTCAGTAACCCTTCCCCTGCTGACCCAACACTGACTCTGTACAGTCACACAGTCAGTAACCCTTCCCCTGCTGACCCAACACTGACCCTGTACAGTCACACAGTCAGTAACCCTTCCCCTGCTGACCCAACACTGACCCTGTACAGTCACACAGTCAGTAACCCCTCCCCTGCTGATTCAACACTGACTCTGTACAGTCACACAGTCAGTAACCCTTCCCCTGCTGACCCAACACTGACCCTGTACAGTCACACAGTCAGTAACCCTTCCCCTGCTGACCCAACACTGACCCTGTACAGTCACACAATCAGTAACCCTTCCCCTGCTGACTCAACACTGACCCTGTACAGTCACACAGTCAATAACCCTTCCCCTGCTGACTCAACACTGACCCTGTACAGTCACACAGTCAGTAACCCTTCCCCTGCTGACTCAACACTGACCCTGTACAGTCACACAGTCAGTAACCCTTCCCCTGCTGACTCAACACTGACCCTGTACAGTCACACAGTCAGTAACCCTTCCCCTGCTGACCCAACACTGACCCTGTACAGTCACAGTCAGTAACCCTTCCCCTGCTGACTCAACACTGACCCTGTACAGTCACACAGTCAGTAACCCTTCCCCTGCTGACTCAACACTGACCCTGTACAGTCACACAGTCAGTAACCCTTCCCCTGCTGACCCAACACTGACCCTGTACAGTCACACAGTCAGTAACCCTTCCCCTGCTGACTCAACACTGACCCTGTACAGTCACACAGTCAGTAACCCTTCCCCTGCTGACCCAACACTGACCCTGTACAGTCACACAGTCAGTAACCCTTCCCCTGCTGACCCAACACTGACCCTGTACAGTCACACAGTCAGTAATCCTTCCCCTGCTGACCCAACACTGACCCTGTACAGTCACACAGTCAGTAACCCTTCCCCTGCTGACCCAACACTGACCCTGTACAGTCACACAGTCAGTAATCCTTCCCCTGCTGACTCAACACTGACCCCGTACAGTCACACAGTCAGTAATCCTTCCCCTGCTGACTCAACACTGACCCTGTACAGTCACAGAGTCAGTAACCCTTCCCCTGCTGACTCAACACTGACCCTGTACAGTCACACAGTCAGTAACCCTTCCCCTGCTGACTCAACACTGACCCTGTACAGTCACACAGTCAGTGACCCTTCCCCTGCTGACCCAACACTGACCCTGTACAGTCACACAGTCAGTAACCCTTCCCCTGCTGACCCAACACTGACCCTGTACAGTCACACAGTCAGTAACCCTTCCCCTGCTGACCCAACACTGACCCTGTACAGTCACACAGTCAGTAACCCTTCCCCTGCTGACACAACACTGACCCTGTACAGTCACACAGTCAGTAACCCTTCCCCTGCTGACCCAACACTGACCCTGTACAGTCACACAGTCAGTAACCCTTCCCCTGCTGACCCAACACTGACCCTGTACAGTCACACAGTCAGTAACCCTTCCCCTGCTGACCCAACACTGACCCTGTACAGTCACACAGTCAGTAACCCTTCCCCTGCTGAATAAACACTGACCCTGTACAGTTACACAGTCAGTAACCCTTCCCCTGCTGACCCAACACTGACCCTGTACAGTCACACAGTCAGTACCCCTTCCCCTGCTGACCCAACACTGACCCTGTACACTCACACAGTCAGTAACCCTTCCCCTGCTGACCCAACACTGACCCTGTACACTCACACAGTCAGTAACCCTTCCCCTGCTGACCCAACACTGACCCTGTACAGTCACACAGTCAGTAACCCTTCCCCTGCTGACTCAACACTGACCCTGTACAGTCACACAGTCAGTAACCCTTCCCCTGCTGACCCAACACTGACCCTGTACAGTCACACAGTCAGTAACCCTTCCCCTGCTGAATAAACACTGACCCTGTACAGTTACACAGTCAGTAACCCTTCCCCTGCTGACCCAACACTGACCCTGTACAGTCACACAGTCAGTACCCCTTCCCCTGCTGACCCAACACTGACCCTGTACACTCACACAGTCAGTAACCCTTCCCCTGCTGACCCAACACTGACCCTGTACACTCACACAGTCAGTAACCCTTCCCCTGCTGACCCAACACTGACCCTGTACAGTCACACAGTCAGTAACCCTTCCCCTGCTGACTCAACACTGACCCTGTACAGTCACACAGTCAGTAACCCTTCCCCTGCTGACCCAACACTGACCCTGTACAGTCACACAGTCAGTAACCCTTCCCCTGCTGACCCAACACTGACCCTGTACAGTCACACAGTCAGTAATCCTTCCCCTGCTGACCCAACACTGACCCTGTACAGTCACACAGTCAGTAACCCTTCCCCTGCTGACCCAACACTGACCCTGTACAGTCACACAGTCAGTAACCCTTCCCCTGCTGACCCAACACTGACCCTGTACAGTCACACAGTCAGTAATCCTTCCCCTGCTGACCCAACACTGACCCTGTACAGTCACACAGTCAGTAACCCTTCCCCTGCTGACCCAACACTGACCCTGTACAGTCACACAGTCAGTAATCCTTCCCCTGCTGACTCAACACTGACCCCGTACAGTCACACAGTCAGTAATCCTTCCCCTGCTGACTCAACACTGACCCTGTACAGTCACAGAGTCAGTAACCCTTCCCCTGCTGACTCAACACTGACCCTGTACAGTCACACAGTCAGTAACCCTTCCCCTGCTGACTCAACACTGACCCTGTACAGTCACACAGTCAGTGACCCTTCCCCTGCTGACCCAACACTGACCCTGTACAGTCACACAGTCAGTAACCCTTCCCCTGCTGACCCAACACTGACCCTGTACAGTCACACAGTCAGTAACCCTTCCCCTGCTGACCCAACACTGACCCTGTACAGTCACACAGTCAGTAACCCTTCCCCTGCTGACACAACACTGACCCTGTACAGTCACACAGTCAGTAACCCTTCCCCTGCTGACCCAACACTGACCCTGTACAGTCACACAGTCAGTAACCCTTCCCCTGCTGACCCAACACTGACCCTGTACAGTCACACAGTCAGTAACCCTTCCCCTGCTGACCCAACACTGACCCTGTACAGTCACACAGTCAGTAACCCTTCCCCTGCTGAATAAACACTGACCCTGTACAGTTACACAGTCAGTAACCCTTCCCCTGCTGACCCAACACTGACCCTGTACAGTCACACAGTCAGTACCCCTTCCCCTGCTGACCCAACACTGACCCTGTACACTCACACAGTCAGTAACCCTTCCCCTGCTGACCCAACACTGACCCTGTACACTCACACAGTCAGTAACCCTTCCCCTGCTGACCCAACACTGACCCTGTACAGTCACACAGTCAGTAACCCTTCCCCTGCTGACCCAACACTGACCCTGTACAGTCACACAGTCAGTAACCCTTCCCCTGCTGACCCAACACTGACCCTGTACAGTCACACATATGGGCACCTTACAGTCCAGGTGGTATAATCTGAAGTAAAGGGTCGTTCCCTGCCTGGGTTTAAGGTTGTAGTCAATCAGAAAGCTGGCTCCGTTTGAAGATATCAGTAACCCTTGGCGCCCGGTCTGTCTGTGCCTCAGAACGATGACAGGATATCCGTAAACCTGGCAAAGGTGCTCCGTTAGCACCATGCGGTCATGAAGGACGTGCGCTGGGATGGCCAGTTTCCCAGCATGCTGTGCTCACTGACTGCGGTCAGGCTCTCAGTGTGGGGGCACTGGCACATGGCTTCTGAGTCACGTGGCCTCTGGGAGGCCTCAAGGAGACATCAGTCCCTGTCTGGAGTTTTCAAAAACCCATGATTCCCAATCAATCCGGCTCCCTCCTCCTCACCACAATCATCCTGACTGGAATGAGTCTGTGGCAGTTCCCCTCACACCCAGTGGCTTACCTGAGCACTTTGGACACGGGTGGGCCCACCGCTCGAATAGTCCTCAGACATTGGGCAGGCCATACTTCCGGAACAATCCATCAGGAAAATGAACTCCCCAGATGAAAGCTGGGAAGGTTTCTCAGGAAAGGTGGGATAGATGCTGACCATGACAATGGGGTCTCCCATCGGGATTCCTGAAATACGACCAGAGAGGCAGGCTGACCCCAATCCAATCCCAGCGCTAACTCCCACGCTAACCCCTCGGCCGGTCCCCCAGTCCCAGCCCCACCCTGACCCCCACTATCCCCCCGTCACCCAGTCCCAGCCCCACCCTGACCCACACTATCCCCCCGTCCCCCAGTCCCAGCCCCACCCTGACCCACACTATCCCCCCCGTCCCCCAATCCCAGCCCCACCCTGACCCACACTATCCCCCCCGTCCCCCAATCCCAGCCCCACCCTGACCCACACTATCCCCCCGTCCCCCAATCCCAGCCCCACCCTGACCCACACTCTCCCCCCGTCCCCCAATCCCAGCCCCACCCTGACCCCCACTCTCCCCCCGTCCCCCAATCCCAGCCCCACCCTGACCCACACTCTCCCCCTGTCCCCCAATCCCAGCCCCACCCTGACCCCCACTCTCCCCCCGTCCCACAATCCCAGCCCCACCCTGACCCCCACTCTCCCCCCGTCCCCCAATCCCAGCCCCACCCTGACACCCACTCTCCCCCCGTCCCCCAATCCCAACCCCACCCTGACCCCCACTCTCCCCCCGTCCCACAATCCCAGCCCCACCCTGACCCCCACTCTCCCCCCGTCCCCCAATCCCAGCCCCACCCTGACCCACACTCTCCCCCCGTCCCCCAATCCCAGCCCCACCCTGATCCACACTCCCCCCCCGGCCCGTCCCCCAATCCCAGCCCCACCCTGACCCACACTCTCCCCCCGTCCCACAATCCCAGCCCCACCCTGACCCACACTCTCCCCCTGTCCCCCAATCCCAGCCCCACCCAGACCCACACTCTCCCCCTGTCCCCCAATCCCAGCCCCACCCTGACCCACACTCTCCCCCCCGGCCCGTGCCCCAATCCCAGCCCCACCCTGACCCACACTCTCCCCCCGTCCCCCAGTCCCAGCCCCACCCTGACCCCCACTCTCCCCCCGTCCCGTGCCCAAATCCCAGCCCCACCCTGACCCACACTCTCCCCGCGTCCCACAATCCCAGCCCCACCCTGACCCACACTCTCCCCCCGTCCCCCAATCCCAGCCCCACCCTGACCCCCACTCTCCCCCCGTCCCCCAATCCCAGCCCCACCCTGACCCACACTCTCCCCCCGTCCCCCAATCCCAGCCCCACCCTGACCCACACTCTCCCCCCGTCCCGTGTCCCAATCCCAGCCCCACCCTGACCCACACTCTCCCCCCCGGCCCGTCCCCCAATCCCAGCCCCACCCTGACCCACACTCTCCCCCGGTCCCACAATCCCAGCCCCACCCTGACCCCCACTCTCCCCCCGTCCCCCAATCCCAGCCCCACCCTGACCCACACTCTCCCCCCGTCCCGTGTCCCAATCCCAGCCCCACCCTGACCCACACTCTCCCCGCCGGCCCGTGCCCCAATCCCAGCCCCACCCTGACCCACACTCTCCCCCCGTCCCCCAGTCCCAGCCCCACCCTGACCCCCACTCTCCCCCCGTCCCGTGCCCCAATCCCAGCCCCACCCTGACCCACACTCTCCCCGCGTCCCACAATCCCAGCCCCACCCTGACCCCCACTCTCCCCCCGTCCCGTGCCCCAATCCCAGCCCCACCCTGACCCACACTCTCCCCGCGTCCCACAATCCCAGCCCCACCCTGACCCCCACTCTCCCCCGTCCCCCAATCCCAGCCCCACCCTGACCCACACTCTCCCCCCGTCCCGTGTCCCAATCCCAGCCCCACCCTGACCCACACTCTCCCCCCCGGCCCGTCCCCCAATCCCAGCCCCACCCTGACCCACACTCTCCCCCCGTCCCACAATCCCAGACCCACCCTGACCCCCACTCTCCCCCCGTCCCACAATCCCAGCCCCACCCTGACCCCCACTCTCCCCCCCTCCCCCAAAATCCCAGCCCCACCCTGACCCCCACTCATCCCCCTGACCCCAATCCCAGCCCCACCCTGACCCCCACTCATCCCCCTGTCCCCCAATCCCAGCCCCACCCTGACCCACACTCTCCCCCTGTCTCCAAATCCCAGCCCCACCCTGACCCACACTCTCCCCCCCGGCCCGTCCCCCAATCCCAGCCCCACCCTGACCCCCACTCTGCCCCCCGGCCCGTGCCCCAATCTCAGCCCCACCCTGACCCACACTCTCTCCCCCGGCCCGTCCCCCAATCCCAGCCCCACCCTGACCCACACTCTCCCCCCCGGCCCGTCCCCCAATCCCAGCCCCACCCTGACCCACACTCTCCCCCCCGGCCCGTCCCCCAATCCCAGCCCCACCCTGACCCACACTCTCCCCCCGTCCCGTGTCCCAATCTCAGCCCCACCCTGATCCACACTCTCCCCCCGGCCCGTCCCCCAATCCCAGCCCCACCCTGACCCACATTCTCCCCCCTGGCCCGTCCCCCAATCCCAGCCCCACCCTGACCCACACTCCCCCCCCGGCCCGTCCCCCAATCCCAGCCCCACCCTGACCCACACTCTCCCCCCGTACCCCAATCCCAGCCCCACCCTGACCCACACTCTCCCCCTGTCCCCCAATCCCAGCCCCACCCTGACCCACACTCTCCCCCTGTCCCCCAATCCCAGCCCCACCCTGACCCACACTCTCCCCCCCGGCCCGTGCCCCAATCCCAGCCCCACCCTGACCCACACTCTCCCCCCGTCCCCCAGTCCCAGCCCCACCCTGACCCCCACTCTCCCCCCGTCCCGTGCCCCAATCCCAGCCCCACCCTGACCCACACTCTCCCCGCGTCCCACAATCCCAGCCCCACCCTGACCCCCACTCTCCCCCGTCCCCCAATCCCAGCCCCACCCTGACCCCCATTCTCCCCCCGTCCCCCAATCCCAGCCCCACCCTGACCCACACTCTCCCCCCGTCCCGTGTCCCAATCCCAGCCCCACCCTGACCCACACTCTCCCCCCCGGCCCGTCCCCCAATCCCAGCCCCACCCTGACCCACACTCTCCCCCCGTCCCACAATCCCAGCCCCACCCGGACCCCCACTCTCCCTCCGTCCCCCAATCCCAGCCCCACCCTGACCCCCACTCTCCCCCGTCCCCCAATCCCAGCCCCACCCTGACCTCACTTTCCCCCCGTCCCGTGTCCCAATCCCAGCCCCACCCTGACCCACACTCTCCCCCCGTCCCCCAATCCCAGCCCCACCCTGACCCACACTCTCCCCCCGTCCCCCAATCTCAGCCCCACCCTGACCCACACTCTCCCCCCCAGCCTGTCCCCCAATCCCAGCCCCACCCTGACCCACACTCCACCCCCCCGGCCCGTCCCCCAATCCCAGCCCCACCCTGACCCCCACTCTCCCCCCGTCCCACAATCCCAGACCCACCCTGACCCCCACTCTCCCCCCGTCCCACAATCCCAGCCCCACCCTGACCCCCACTCTCCCCCCCTCCCCCAAAATCCCAGCCCCACCCTGACCCCCACTCATCCCCCTGACCCCAATCCCAGCCCCACCCTGACCCCCACTCATCCCCCTGTCCCCCAATCCCAGCCCCACCCTGACCCACACTCTCCCCCTGTCTCCAAATCCCAGCCCCACCCTGACCCACACTCTCCCCCCCGGCCCGTCCCCCAATCCCAGCCCCACCCTGACCCCCACTCTGCCCCCCGGCCCGTGCCCCAATCTCAGCCCCACCCTGACCCACACTCTCTCCCCCGGCCCGTCCCCCAATCCCAGCCCCACCCTGACCCACACTCTCCCCCCCGGCCCGTCCCCCAATCCCAGCCCCACCCTGACCCACACTCTCCCCCCGTCCCGTGTCCCAATCTCAGCCCCACCCTGATCCACACTCTCCCCCCGGCCCGTCCCCCAATCCCAGCCCCACCCTGACCCACATTCTCCCCCCTGGCCCGTCCCCCAATCCCAGCCCCACCCTGACCCACACTCTGCCCCCCGACCCGTGCCCCAATCCCAGCCCCACCCTGACCCACACTTTCCCCCCGTCCCCCAATCCTAGCCCCACCCTGACCCCCACTTTCCCCCCGTACCCCAATCCCAGCCCCACCCTGACCCACACTCTCCCCCTGTCCCCCAATCCCAGCCCCACCCTGACCCACACTCTCCCCCTGTCCCCCAATCCCAGCCCCACCCTGACCCACACTCTCCCCCCCGGCCCGTGCCCCAATCCCAGCCCCACCCTGACCCACACTCTCCCCCCGTCCCCCAGTCCCAGCCCCACCCTGACCCCCACTCTCCCCCCGTCCCGTGCCCCAATCCCAGCCCCACCCTGACCCACACTCTCCCCGCGTCCCACAATCCCAGCCCCACCCTGACCCCCACTCTCCCCCGTCCCCCAATCCCAGCCCCACCCTGACCCCCACTCTCCCCCCGTCCCCCAATCCCAGCCCCACCCTGACCCACACTCTCCCCCCGTCCCGTGTCCCAATCCCAGCCCCACCCTGACCCACACTCTCCCCCCCGGCCCGTCCCCCAATCCCAGCCCCACCCTGACCCACACTCTCCCCCCGTCCCACAATCCCAGCCCCACCCGGACCCCCACTCTCCCTCCGTCCCCCAATCCCAGCCCCACCCTGACCCCCACTCTCCCCCGTCCCCCAATCCCAGCCCCACCCTGACCCCACTTTCCCCCCGTCCCGTGTCCCAATCCCAGCCCCACCCTGACCCACACTCTCCCCCCGTCCCCCAATCCCAGCCCCACCCTGACCCACACTCTCCCCCCGTCCCCCAATCCCAGCCCCACCCTGACCCACACTCTCCCCCCGTCCCCCAATCCCAGCCCCACCCTGACCCCCACTCTCCCCCCCGGCCTGTCCCCCAATCCCAGCCCCACCCTGACCCACACTCCCCCCCCCCCCCCCGGCCCGTCCCCCAATCCCAGCCCCACCCTGACCCCCACTCTCCCCCCGTCCCACAATCCCAGCCCCACCCTGACCCCCACTCTCCCCCCGTCCCACAATCCCAGCCCCACCCTGACCCCCACTCTCCCCCCCTCCCCCAAAATCCCAGCCCCACCCTGACCCCCACTCATCCCCCTGACCCCAATCCCAGCCCCACCCTGACCCCCACTCATCCCCCTGTCCCCCAATCCCAGCCCCACCCTGACCCACACTCTCCCCCCGGCCCGTGCCCCAATCTCAGCCCCACCCTGACCCACACTCTCTCCCCCGGCCCGTCCCCCAATCCCAGCCCCACCCTGACCCACATTCTCCACCCTGGCCCGTCCCCCAATCCCAGCCCCACCCTGACCCACACTCTGCCCCCCGACCCGTGCCCCAATCCCAGCCCCACACTGACCCACACTTTCCCCCCGTCCCCCAATCCTAGCCCCACCCTGACCCCCACTTTCCCCCCGTACCCCAATCCCAGCCCCACCCTGACCCACATTCCCCCCCCCCTCCCCACCCCCCGGCCCGTCCCCCAATCCCAGCCCCACGCTGACCCACACTCCCCCCCCCCACCCCCCAGCCCATCCCCCAATCCCAGCCCCACCCTGACCCACACTCTCCCCCCGGCCCCCAACCCCAATCCTAGCCCCACCCTGACCCACACTCTCCCCCCGTCCCGTGTCCCAATCCCAGCCCCAACCTGACCCACACTCTCCCCCCCGGCCCGTCCCCCAATCCCAGCCCCACCCTGACCCACACTCTCCCTCCGTCCCGTGTCCCAATCCCAGCCCCACCCTGACCCACACTCTCCCCCCCGGCCCGTCCCCCAATCCCAGCCCCACCCTGACCCACACTCTCCCCCGTCCCACAATCCCAGCCCCACCCTGACCCACACTCTCCCCCCGTCCCCCAATCCCAGCCCCACCCTGACCCCCACTTTCCCCCGTCCCGTGTCCCAATCTCAGCCCCACCCTGACCCACACTCTCCCCTCTGGCCCGTCCCCCAATCCCAGCCCCACCCTGACCCCCACTCTCCCCCCGTCCCCCAATCCCAGCCCCACCCTGACCCCCACTTTCCCCCGTCCCGTGTCCCAATCTCAGCCCCACCCTGACCCACACTCTCCCCCCCCGGCCCGTCCCCCAATCCCAGCCCCACCCTGACCCACACTCTCCCCCCGTCCCCCAATCCCAGCCCCACCCTGACCCCCACTCTCCTCCCGTCCCCCAATCCCAGCCGCACCCTGACCCACACTCTCCCCCTGTCCCCCAATCCCAGCCCCACCCTGACCCCACTCTCCCCCCGTCCCGTGCCCCAATCCCAGCCCCACCCTGACCCACACTCTCCCCGCGTCCCACAATCCCAGCCCCACCCTGACCCCCACTCTCCCCCCGTCCCCCAATCTCAGCCCCACCCTGACCCCCACTCTCCCCCGTCCCCCAATCCCAGCCCCACCCTGACCCCCACTCTCCCCCCCGGCCTGTCCCCCAATCCCAGCCCCACCCTGACCCACACTCCCCCCCCCCCCGGCCCGTCCCCCAATCCCAGCCCCACCCTGACCCCCACTCTCCCCCCGTCCCACAATCCCAGCCCCACCCTGACCCCCACTCTCCCCCCGTCCCACAATCCCAGCCCCACCCTGACCCCCACTCTCCCCCCCTCCCCCAAAATCCCAGCCCCACCCTGACCCCCACTCATCCCCCTGACCCCAATCCCAGCCCCACCCTGACCCCCACTCATCCCCCTGTCCCCCAATCCCAGCCCCACCCTGACCCACACTCTCCCCCCGGCCCGTGCCCCAATCTCAGCCCCACCCTGACCCACACTCTCTCCCCCGGCCCGTCCCCCAATCCCAGGCCCACCCTGACCCACATTCTCCCCCCTGGCCCGTCCCCCAATCCCAGCCCCACCCTGACCCACACTCTGCCCCCCGACCCGTGCCCCAATCCCAGCCCCACACTGACCCACACTTTCCCCCCGTCCCCCAATCCTAGCCCCACCCTGACCCCCACTTTCCCCCCGTACCCCAATCCCAGCCCCACCCTGACCCACACTCCCCCCCCCCTCCCCACCCCCCGGCCCGTCCCCCAATCCCAGCCCCACGCTGACCCACACTCCCCCCCCCCCACCCCCCAGCCCATCCCCCAATCCCAGCCCCACCCTGACCCACACTCTCCCCCCGGCCCCCAACCCCAATCCTAGCCCCACCCTGACCCACACTCTCCCCCCGTCCCGTGTCCCAATCCCAGCCCCAACCTGACCCACACTCTCCCCCCCGGCCCGTCCCCCAATCCCAGCCCCACCCTGACCCACACTCTCCCTCCGTCCCGTGTCCCAATCCCAGCCCCACCCTGACCCACACTCTCCCCCCCGGCCCGTCCCCCAATCCCAGCCCCACCCTGACCCACACTCTCCCCCGTCCCACAATCCCAGCCCCACCCTGACCCACACTCTCCCCCCGTCCCCCAATCCCAGCCCCACCCTGACCCCCACTTTCCCCCGTCCCGTGTCCCAATCTCAGCCCCACCCTGACCCACACTCTCCCCCCTGGCCCGTCCCCCAATCCCAGCCCCACCCTGACCCCCACTCTCCCCCCGTCCCCCAATCCCAGCCCCACCCTGACCCCCACTTTCCCCCGTCCCGTGTCCCAATCTCAGCCCCACCCTGACCCACACTCTCCCCCCCGGCCCGTCCCCCAATCCCAGCCCCACCCTGACCCACACTCTCCCCCCGTCCCCCAATCCCAGCCCCACCCTGACCCCCACTCTCCTCCCGTCCCCCAATCCCAGCCGCACCCTGACCCACACTCTCCCCCTGTCCCCCAATCCCAGCCCCACCCTGACCCCACTTTCCCCCCGTCCCGTGTCCCAATCTCAGCCCCACCCTGACCCACACTCTCCCCCCGTCCCCCAATCCTAGCCCCACCCTGACCCCCACTCTCCCCGCGTCCCACAATCCCAGCCCCACCCTGACCCCCACTCTCCCCCGTCCCACAATCCCAGCCCCACCCTGACCCCCACTCTCCCCCGTCCCACAATCCCAGCCCCACCCTGACCCACACTCTCCCCCCGTCCCCCAATCCTAGCCCCACCCTGACCCCCACTCTCCCCGCGTCCCACAATCCCAGCCCCACCCGGACCCCCACTCTCCCCCCGTCCCCCAATCCCAGCCCCACCCTGACCCCCACTCTCCCCCCGTCCCCCAATCCCAGCCCCACCCTGACCCCCACTTTCCCCCCGTCCCGTGTCCCAATCTCAGCCCCACCCTGACCCACACTCTCCCCCCGTCCCCCAATCCTAGCCCCACCCTGACCCCCACTCTCCCCGCGTCCCACAATCCCAGCCCCACCCTGACCCCCACTCTCCCCCGTCCCACAATCCCAGCCCCACCCTGACCCACACTCTCCCCGCGTCCCACAATCCCAGCCCCACCCTGACCCCCACTCTCCCCCGTCCCACAATCCCAGCCCCACCCTGACCCACACTCTCCCCCCGTCCCCCACTCCCAGCCCCACCCTGACCCCCACTCTCCCCGCGTCCCACAATCCCAGCCCCACCCTGACCCCCACTCTCCCCCCCTCCCCCAATCCCAGCCCCACCCTGACCCCCACTCATTCCCCGTCCCCCAATCCCAGCCCCACCCTGACCCACACTCTCCCCCCGTCCCCCAATCCCAGCCCCACCCTGACCCCCACTCTCCCCCCGTCCCCCAATCCCAGCCCCACCCTGACCCACACTCTCCCCCCGTCCCACAATCCCAGCCCCACCCTGACCCCCACTCTCCCCCCGTCCCACAATCCCAGCCCCACCCTGACCCCCACTCTCCCCCCCTCCCCCAATCCCAGCCCCACCCTGACCCCCACTCATTCCCCGTCCCCCAATCCCAGCCCCACCCTGACCACACTCTCCCCCTGTCCCCCAATCCCAGCCCCACCCTGACCCACACTCTCCCCCTGTCCCCCAATCCCAGCCCCACCCTGACCCACACTCTCCCCCTGTCTCCAAATCCCAGCCCCACCCTGACCCCACTTTCCCCCCGTCCCGTGTCCCAATCTCAGCCCCACCCTGACCCACACTCTCCCCCCCGGCCCGTCCCCCAATCCCAGCCCCACCCTGACCCACACTCTCCCCCCGTCCCCCAATCCCAGCCGCACCCTGACCCACACTCTCCCCCTGTCCCCCAATCCCAGCCCCACCCTGACCCCACTTTCACCCCGTCCCGTGTCCCAATCTCAGCCCCACCCTGACCCACACTCTCCCCCCCGGCCCGTCCCCCAATCCCAGCCCCACCCTGACCCACACTCTCCCCCCGTCCCCCAATCCCAGCCCCACCCTGACCCCCACTCTGCCCCCCGGCCCGTCCCCCAATCCCAGCCCCACCCTGACCCACACTCTCCCCCCCGGCCCGTCCCCCAATCCCAGCCCCACCCTGACCCCCACTCTCCCCCCGTCCCCCAATCCCAGCCCCACCCTGACCCACACTCTCCCCCCGTCCCGTGTCCCAATCCCAGCCCCACCCTGACCCACACTCTCCCCCCCGGCCCGTCCCCCAATCCCAGCCCCACCCTGACCC
Source organism: Chiloscyllium plagiosum (assembly GCF_037043375.1). Taxonomy (NCBI): domain Eukaryota; kingdom Metazoa; phylum Chordata; class Chondrichthyes; order Orectolobiformes; family Hemiscylliidae; genus Chiloscyllium; species Chiloscyllium plagiosum. The sequence goes on from NW_028270165.1 coordinate 73,051,699, forward strand.
ACACTCTCCCTCCGTCCCGTGTCCCAATCCCAGCCCCACCCTGACCCACACTCCCCCCCCCCCCGGCCCGTCCCCCAATCCCAGCCCCACCCTGACCCCCACTCTCCCCCTGTCCCCCAATCCCAGCCCCACCCTGACCCACACTCTCCCCCTGTCCCCCAATCCCAGCCCCACCCTGACCCACACTCTCCCCCCGTCCCCCAATCCCAGCCCCACCCTGACCCACACTCTCCCCCCGTCCCCCAGTCCCAGCCCCACCCTGACCCCCACTCTCCCCCTGTCTCCAAATCCCAGCCCCACCCTGACCCACACTCTCCCCCCCGGCCCGTCCCCCAATCCCAGCCCCACCCTGACCCACACTCTCCCCCCGTCCCCCAGTCCCAGCACCACCCTGACCCCCACTCTCCCCCCGTCCCGTGCCCCAATCCCAGCCCCACCCTGACCCACACTCTCCCCGCGTCCCACAATCCCAGCCCCACCCTGACCCCCACTCTCCCCCCGTCCCCCAATCCCAGCCCCACCCTGACCCACACTCTCCCCCCGTCCCACAATCCCAGCCCCACCCTGACCCACACTCTCCCCCCGTCCCCCAATCCCAGCCCCACCCTGACCCCCACTCTGCCCCCCGGCCCGTGCCCCAATCCCAGCCCCACCCTGACCCACACTCCCCCCCCCCCTCCCCACCCCCCAGCCCGTCCCCCAATCCCAGCCCCACCCTGACCCACACTCCTCCCCCCCACCCCCCAGCCCATCCCCCAATCCCAGCCCCACCCTGACCCACACTCCCCCCCCCCCCCACCCCCCAGCCCATCCCCCAATCCCAGCACCACCCTGACCCACACTCTCCCCCCGGCCCCCAACCCCAATCCTAGCCCCACCCTGACCCACACTCTCCCCCCGTCCCGTGTCCCAATCCCAGCCCCACCCTGACCCACACTCTCCCCCCGTCCCGTCCCCCAATCCCAGCCCCACCCTGACCCACACTCTCCCCCCGTCCCCCAATCCCAGCCCCACCCTGACCCCCACTCTCCCCGTCCCACAATCCCAGCCCCACCCTGACCCCCACTCTCCCCGTCCCGTCCCCCCACCCTGACCCACACTCTCCCCGTCCCGTCCCCCCACCCTGACCCCCCACTCTCCCCGTCCCGTCCCCCCACCCTGACCCCCACTCTCCCCGTCCTGTTCCCCCCACCCTGACCCCCCACTCTCCCCGTCCCGTCCGCCCCACCCTGACCCCCACTCTCCCCGTCCCGTCCCCCCACCCTGACCCCCACTCTCCCCGTCCCGTTCCCCCCACCCTGACCCCCCACTCTCCCCGTCCCGTCCCCCCACCCTGACCCCCACTCTCCCCGTCCCATTCCCCCACCCTGACCCCCCACTCTCCCCGTCCCGTTCCCCCACCCTGACCCCCACTCTCCCCGTCCCGTTCCCCCACCCTGACCCCCACTCTCCCCGTCCCATTCCCCCACCCTGACCCCCCACTCTCCCCGTCCCCTCCCCCCACCCTGACCCCCACACTCCCCGTCCCGTCCCCCCACCCTGACCCCCACACTCCCCGTCCCGTCCCCCCACCCTGACCCCCACACTCCCCGTCCCCTCCCCCCACCCTGACCCCCACACTCCCCGTACCATCCCCCCACCCTGACCCCCACTCTCCCCGTCCCATTCCCCCACCCTGACCCCCCACTCTCCCCGTCCCCTCCCCCCACCCTGACCCCCACACTCCCCATCCCGTCCCCCCACCCTGACCCCCACACTCCCCGTCCCTTCCCCCCACCCTGACCCCCACACTCCCCGTCCCCTCCCCCCACCCTGACCCCCACTCTCCCCGTCCCCTCCCCCCACCCTGACCCCCACACTCCCCGTCCCTTCCCCCCACCCTGACCCCCCACTCTCCCCGTCCCCGTCCTGTCCCCCAATCTCCCCCCCCCCCACTTTGATCCACACTCTTCCTCCATCCCAGCGCACAATCCAAGTCCGACCCGATCTCACGTTCACTGTCCACCTCATCTCTCACTTGATGACAGCCACCATGCCAATCCATGGTTATGACAAGTTTACCGTGCCCTGCAGACTCGACCCCTGCCTCAACCAGGGCACTCGGTGTGTGAACATCCTTATAATATATCAGCAGCTCCACATCCTTATCAAATCTATGTTCGTCTGTCAGAGATATCTGAAAGGATCAAGAAAAATCAATCAGATACAGACCAGCAAACAGCAGTCAGTGTACAGATATCTCCCTGAGAGAGAGGGGACTGAGAGACACCAGTCAGTGTACAGATATCTCCCTGAGAGAGAGGGGACTGAGAGACACCAGTCAGTGTACAGATATCTCCCTGAGAGAGAGAGAGGGGACTGAGAGACACCAGTCAGTGTACAGATATCACCCTGAGAGAGAGGCGGCTGAGAGACACCAGTCAGTGTACAGATATCTCCCTGAGAGAGAGGGGACTGAGAGACACCAGTCAGTGTACAGATATCACCCTGAGAGAGAGGCGGCTGAGAGACACCGGTCAGTGTACAGATATCACCCTGAGAGAGAGGCGGCTGAGAGACACCAGTCAGTGTACAGATATCTCCCTGAGAGAGAGAGGGGACTGAGAGACACCAGTCAGTGTACAGATATCTCCCTGAGAGAGAGAGAGGGGCCTGAGAGACACCAGTCAGTGTACAGATATCACCCTGAGAGAGAGGCGGCAGAGAGACACCAGTCAGTGTACAGATATCTCCCTGAGAGAGAGAGAGGGGACTGAGAGACACCAGTCAGTGTACAGATATCTCCCTGAGAGAGAGAGGGGACTGAGAGACACCAGTCAGTGTACAGATATCTCCCTGAGAGAGAGAGAGGGGACTGAGAGACACCAGTCAGTGTACAGATATCTCCCTGAGAGAGAGAGGGGGGACTGAGAGACACCAGTCAGTGTACAGATATCTCCCTGAGAGAGAGACAGGGGACTGAGAGACACCAGTCAGTGTACAGATATCTCCCTGAGGGAGAGAGAGGGGACTGAGAGACACCAGTCAGTGTACAGATATCTCCCTGAGAGAGGGGACTGAGAGACACCAGTCAGTGTACAGATATCTCCCTGAGAGAGAGAGGGGGGACTGAGAGACACCAGTCAGTGTACAGATATCTCCCTGAGAGAGAGAGGGGACTGAGAGACACCAGTCAGTGTACAGATATCTCCCTGAGAGAGAGAGGGGACTGAGAGACACCAGTCAGTGTACAGGTATCTCCCTGAGAGAGAGAGGGGACTGAGAGACACCAGTCAGTGTACAGATATCTCCCTGAGAGAGAGAGAGGGGACTGAGAGACACCAGTCAGTGTACAGATATCTCCCTGAGAGAGAGAGGGGGGACTGAGAGACACCAGTCAGTGTACAGATATCTCCCTGAGAGAGAGACAGGGGACTGAGAGACACCAGTCAGTGTACAGATATCCCCCTGAGAGAGAGAGAGGACTGAGAGACACCAGTCAGTGTACAGATATCCCCCTGAGAGAGAGAGAGGACTGAGAGACACCAGTCAGTGTACAGATATCTCCCTGAGAGAGAGAGGGGACTGAGAGACACCAGTCAGTGTACAGATATCTCCCTGAGAGAGAGAGGGGACTGAGAGACACCAGTCAGTGTACAGATATCTCCCTGAGAGAGAGAGAGGGGACTGAGAGACACCAGTCAGTGTACAGATATCTCCCTGAGAGAAAGAGGGGACTGAGAGACACCAGTCAGTGTACAGATATCTCCCTGAGAGAGAGGGGACTGAGAGACAACAGTCAGTGTACAGATATCTCCCTGAGGGAGAGAGAGGGGACTGAGAGACACCAGTCAGTGTACAGATATCACCCTGAGAGAGAGGCGGCTGAGAGACACCAGTCAGTGTACAGATATCTCCCTGAGAGAGAGAGAGGGGACTGAGAGACACCAGTCAGTGTACAGATATCTCCCTGAGGGAGAGAGAGGGGACTGAGAGACACCAGTCAGTGTACAGATATCTCCCTGAGAGAGAGGGGGGACTGAGAGACACCAGTCAGTGTACAGGTATCTCCCTGAGAGAGAGAGAGGACTGAGAGACACCAGTCAGTGTACAGATATCTCCCTGAGAGAGAGAGGGGACTGAGAGACACCAGTCAGTGTACAGGTATCTCCCTGAGAGAGAGAGGGGACTGAGAGACACCAGTCAATGTACAGATATCACCCTGAGAGAGAGGCGGCTGAGAGACACCAGTCAGTGTACAGATATCTCCCTGAGAGAGAGAGAGGGGACTGAGAGACACCAGTCAGTGTACAGATATCTCCCTGAGAGAGAGAGGGGACTGAGAGACACCAGTCCGTGTACGGATATCTCCCTGAGGGAGAGGGGACTGAGAGACACCAGTCAGTGTACAGGTATCTCCCTGAGAGAGAGAGGGGACTGAGAGACACCAGTCAGTGTACAGATATCCCCCTGAGAGAGAGAGAGGACTGAGAGACACCAGTCAGTGTACAGATATCTCCCTGAGAGAGGGGGGACTGAGAGACACCAGTCAGTGTACAGATATCTCCCTGAGAGAGAGGCGGCTGAGAGACACCAGTCAGTGTACAGATATCTCCCTGAGAGAGAGAGGGGACTGAGAGACACCAGTCAGTGTACAGATATCTCCCTGAGAGAGAGAGGGGACTGAGAGACACCAGTCAGTGTACAGATATCTCCCTGAGAGAGAGGGGACTGAGAGACACCAGTCAGTGTACAGGTATCTCCCTGAGAGAGAGAGGGGACTGAGAGACACCAGTCAGTGTACAGATATCTCCCTGAGAGAGAGGGGACTGAGAGACAACAGTCAGTGTACAGATATCTCCCTGAGGGAGAGAGAGGGGATTGAGAGACACCAGTCAGTGTACAGATATCTCCCTGAGAGAGAGGGGACTGAGAGACACCAGTCAGTGTACAGATATCTCCCTGAGAGAGAGAGAGGGGACTGAGAGACACCAGTCAGTGTACAGATATCTCCCTGAGAGAGAGAGGGGACTGAGAGACACCAGTCAGTGTACAGATATCTCCCTGAGAGAGAGGGGGGACTGAGAGACACCAGTCAGTGTACAGATATCTCCCTGAGGGAGAGAGAGGGGACTGAGAGACACCAGTCAGTGTACAGATATCTCCCTGAGAGAGAGTGGGGACTGAGAGACACCAGTCAGTGTACAGATATCTCCCTGAGAGAGAGAGAGGGGACTGAGAGACACCAGTCAGTGTACAGATATCTCCCTGAGAGAGAGAGGGGACTGAGAGACACCAGTCAGTGTACAGATATCTCCCTGAGAGAGAGGGGACTGAGAGACACCAGTCAGTGTACAGGTATCTCCCTGAGAGAGAGAGGGGACTGAGAGACACCAGTCAGTGTACAGATATCTCCCTGAGAGAGAGGGGACTGAGAGACAACAGTCAGTGTACAGATATCTCCCTGAGAGAGAGAGGGGACTGAGAGACACCAGTCAGTGTACAGATATCTCCCTGAGAGAGAGAGGGGACTGAGAGACACCAGTCAGTGTACAGATATCTCCCTGAGAGAGAGGGGACTGAGAGACACCAGTCAGTGTACAGATATCTCCCTGAGAGAGAGAGGGGACTGAGAGACACCAGTCAGTGTACAGATATCTCCCTGAGAGAGAGGGGACTGAGAGACAACAGTCAGTGTACAGATATCTCCCTGAGGGAGAGAGAGGGGACTGAGAGACACCAGTCAGTGTACAGATATCACCCTGAGAGAGAGGCGGCTGAGAGACACCAGTCAGTGTACAGATATCTCCCTGAGAGAGAGAGAGGGGACTGAGAGACACCAGTCAGTGTACAGATATCTCCCTGAGGGAGAGAGAGGGGACTGAGAGACACCAGTCAGTGTACAGATATCTCCCTGAGAGAGAGGGGGGACTGAGAGACACCAGTCAGTGTACAGGTATCTCCCTGAGAGAGAGAGAGGACTGAGAGACACCAGTCAGTGTACAGATATCTCCCTGAGAGAGAGAGAGGGGACTGAGAGACACCAGTCAGTGTACAGGTATCTCCCTGAGAGAGAGAGGGGACTGAGAGACACCAGTCAATGTACAGATATCACCCTGAGAGAGAGGCGGCTGAGAGACACCAGTCAGTGTACAGATATCTCCCTGAGAGAGAGAGAGGGGACTGAGAGACACCAGTCAGTGTACAGATATCTCCCTGAGAGAGAGAGGGGACTGAGAGACACCAGTCCGTGTACGGATATCTCCCTGAGGGAGAGGGGACTGAGAGACACCAGTCAGTGTACAGGTATCTCCCTGATAGAGAGAGGGGACTGAGAGACACCAGTCAGTGTACAGATATCCCCCTGAGAGAGAGAGAGGACTGAGAGACACCAGTCAGTGTACAGATATCTCCCTGAGAGAGGGGGGACTGAGAGACACCAGTCAGTGTACAGATATCTCCCTGAGAGAGAGGCGGCTGAGAGACACCAGTCAGTGTACAGATATCTCCCTGAGAGAGAGAGGGGACTGAGAGACACCAGTCAGTGTACAGATATCTCCCTGAGAGAGAGAGGGGACTGAGAGACACCAGTCAGTGTACAGATATCTCCCTGAGAGAGAGGGGACTGAGAGACACCAGTCAGTGTACAGGTATCTCCCTGAGAGAGAGAGGGGACTGAGAGACACCAGTCAGTGTACAGATATCTCCCTGAGAGAGAGGGGACTGAGAGACAACAGTCAGTGTACAGATATCTCCCTGAGGGAGAGAGAGGGGATTGAGAGACACCAGTCAGTGTACAGATATCTCCCTGAGAGAGAGGGGACTGAGAGACACCAGTCAGTGTACAGATATCTCCCTGAGAGAGAGAGAGGGGACTGAGAGACACCAGTCAGTGTACAGATATCTCCCTGAGAGAGAGAGGGGACTGAGAGACACCAGTCAGTGTACAGATATCTCCCTGAGAGAGAGGGGGGACTGAGAGACACCAGTCAGTGTACAGATATCTCCCTGAGGGAGAGAGAGGGGACTGAGAGACACCAGTCAGTGTACAGATATCTCCCTGAGAGAGAGTGGGGACTGAGAGACACCAGTCAGTGTACAGATATCTCCCTGAGAGAGAGAGAGGGGACTGAGAGACACCAGTCAGTGTACAGATATCTCCCTGAGAGAGAGAGGGGACTGAGAGACACCAGTCAGTGTACAGATATCTCCCTGAGGGAGAGAGAGGGGACTGAGAGACACCAGTCAGTGTACAGATATCTCCCTGAGAGAGAGGGGACTGAGAGACACCAGTCAGTGTATATATATCTCTGAGGGAGAGAGGGGGGACTGAGAGACACCAGTCAGTGTACAGATATCTCCCTGAGGGAGAGAGAGGGGACTGAGAGACACCAGTCAGTGTACAGATATCTCCCTGAGGGAGAGAGGGGGGACTGAGAGACACCAGTCAGTGTACAGATATCTCCCTGAGAGAGAGGGGACTGAGAGACACCAGTCAGTGTACAGGTATCTCCCTGAGAGAGAGGCGGCTGAGAGACACCAGTCAGTGTACAGATATCTCCCGGAGGGAGAGAGAGGGGACTGAGAGACACCAGTCAGTGTACAGATATCTCCCTGAGAGAGAGGGGACTGAGAGACACCAGTCAGTGTACAGATACCTCCCTGAGGGAGAGGGGACTGAGAGACACCAGTCAGTGTACAGATATCTCCCTGAGAGAGAGAGAGGGGGGACTGACAGACATCGGTTTGTGTACAGATATCTCCCTGAGAGAGAGAGAGGGGACTGAGAGACACCAGTCAGTGTACAGATATCTCCCTGAGAGAGAGAGGGGACTGAGAGACACCAGTCAGTGTACAGATATCTCCCTGAGAGAGAGGGGACTGAGAGACACCAGTCAGTGTACAGATATCTCCCTGAGGGAGAGAGAGGGGATTGAGAGACACCAGTCAGTGTACAGATATCTACCTGAGAGAGAGAGAGGGGACTGAGAGACACCAGTCAGTGTACAGATATCTCCCTGAGAGAGAGGGGACTGAGAGACACCAGTCAGTGTACAGATACCTCCCTGAGGGAGAGAGAGGGGACTGAGAGACACCAGTCAGTGTACAGATATCTCCCTGAGGGAGAGAGGGGACTGACAGACATCGGTTTGTGTACAGATATCTCCCTGAGAGAGAGAGGGGGGACTGACAGACATCGGTTTGTGTACAGATATCTCCCTGAGAGAGAGAGAGGGGACTGAGAGACACCAGTCAGTGTACAGATATCTCCCTGAGAGAGAGAGAGGGGACTGAGAGACACCAGTCAGTGTACAGATATCCCCCTGAGAGAGAGAGAGAGAGAGGGAACTGAGAGACACCAGTCAGTGTACAGATATCTCCCTGAGAGAGAGGGGACTGAGAGACACCAGTCAGTGTACAGATATCTCCCTGAGAGAGAGAGAGGGGACTGAGAGACACCAGTCAGTGTACAGATATCTCCCTGAGAGAGGGGACTGAGAGACACCAGTCAGTGTACAGATATCTCCCTGAGAGAGAGGGGGGGGACTGAGAGACACCAGTCAGTGTACAGATATCTCCCTGAGAGAGAGAGGGGACTGAGAGACACCAGTCAGTGTACAGATATCTCCCTGAGAGAGAGAGGGGGGACTGAGAGACACCAGTCAGTGTACAGATATCTCCCTGAGAGAGAGAGGGGACTGAGAGACACCAGTCAGTGTACAGATATCTCCCTGAGAGAGAGAGGACTGAGAGACACCAGTCAGTGTACAGATATCTCCCTGAGAGAGAGAGAGAGAGAGAGGGGACTGAGAGACACCAGTCAGTGTACAGATATCTCCCTGAGAGAGAGAGGGGACTGAGAGACACCAGTCAGTGTACAGATATCTCCCTGAGAGAGAGGGGACTGAGAGACACCAGTCAGTGTACAGATATCTCCCTGAGAGAGAGAGGACTGAGAGACACCAGTCAGTGTACAGATATCTCCCTGAGAGAGAGAGAGGGGACTGAGAGACACCAGTCAGTGTACAGATATCTCCCTGAGAGAGAGAGGGGACTGAGAGACACCAGTCAGTGTACAGATATCTCCCTGAGAGAGAGGGGACTGAGAGACACCAGTCAGTGTACAGATATCTCCCTGAGGGAGAGAGAGGGGATTGAGAGACACCAGTCAGTGTACAGATATCTACCTGAGAGAGAGAGAGGGGACTGAGAGACACCAGTCAGTGTACAGATATCTCCCTGAGAGAGAGGGGACTGAGAGACACCAGTCAGTGTACAGATACCTCCCTGAGGGAGAGAGAGGGGACTGAGAGACACCAGTCAGTGTACAGATATCTCCCTGAGAGAGAGGGGACTGAGAGACACCAGTCAGTGTACAGATATCTCCCTGAGAGAGAGAGGGGACTGACAGACATCGGTTTGTGTACAGATATCTCCCTGAGGGAGAGGGGGGACTGACAGACATCGGTTTGTGTACAGATATCTCCCTGAGGGAGAGGGGTGACTGACAGACATCGGTTTGTGTACAGATATCTCCCTGAGGGAGAGGGGGGACTGACAGACATCGGTTTGTGTACAGATATTTCCCTGAGGGAGAGGGGGGACTGACAGACATCGGTTTGTGTACAGATATCTCCCTGAGGGAGAGGGGGGACTGACAGACATCGGTTTGTGTACAGATATCTCCCTGAGGGAGAGAGGGGACTGACAGACATCGGTTTGTGTACAGATATCTCCCTGAGAGAGAGAGGGGGGACTGAGAGACACCAGTCAGTGTACAGATATCCCCCTGAGGGAGAGGGGGGACTGAGAGACACCAGTCAGTGTACAGATATCTCCCTGAGAGAGAGAGGGGACTGACAGACATCGGTTTGTGTACAGTGGTGACAGTGAGAGAGAGAGGGGACTGAGAGACATCGGTTTGTGTACAGTGGTGACAGTGAGAGAGAGAGGGGACTGAGACATCGGTTTGTGTACAGTGGTGACAGTGAGAGAGAGAGGGGACTGAGAGACATCGGTTTGTGTACAGTGGTGACAGTGAGAGAGAGAGGGGACTGAGAGACATCGGTTTGTGTACAGTGGTGACAGTGAGAGAGAGAGGGGACTGAGAGACATCGGTTTGTGTACAGTGGTGACAGTGAGAGAGAGAGGAGCCTGAGAGACATCGGTTTGTGTACAGTGGTGACAGTGAGAGAGAGAGGGGACTGAGAGACATCGGTTTGTGTACAGTGGTGACAGTGAGAGAGAGAGGGGACTGAGAGACATCGGTTTGTGTACAGTGGTGACAGTGAGAGAGAGAGGGGACTGAGAGACATCGGTTTGTGTACAGTGGTGACAGTGAGAGAGAGAGGGGACTGAGAGACATCGGTTTGTGTACAGTGGTGACAGTGAGAGAGAGAGGGGACTGAGAGACATCGGTTTGTGTACAGTGGTGACAGTGAGAGAGAGAGGGGACTGAGAGACATCGGTTTGTGTACAGTGGTGACAGTGAGAGAGAAAGGGGACTGAGAGACATCGGTTTGTGTACAGTGGTGACAGTGAGAGAGAGAGGAGCCTGAGAGACATCGGTTTGTGTACAGTGGTGACAGTGAGAGAGAGAGGGGACTGAGAGACATCGGTTTGTGTACAGTGGTGACAGTGAGAGAGAGAGGGGACTGAGAGACATCGGTTTGTGTACAGTGGTGACAGTGAGAGAGAGAGGAGACTGAGAGACATCGGTTTGTGTACAGTGGTGACAGTGAGAGAGAGAGGGGACTGAGAGACATCGGTTTGTGTACAGTGGTGACAGTGAGAGAGAGAGGGGACTGAGAGACATCGGTTTGTGTACAGTGGTGACAGTGAGAGAGAGAGGGGACTGAGAGACATCGGTTTGTGTACAGTGGTGACAGTGAGAGAGAGAGGGGACTGAGAGACATCGGTTTGTGTACAGTGGTGACAGTGAGAGAGAGAGGGGACTGAGAGACATCGGTTTGTGTACAGTGGTGACAGTGAGAGAGAGAGGGGACTGAGAGACATCGGTTTGTGTACAGTGGTGACAGTGAGAGAGAGAGGAGACTGAGAGACATCGGTTTGTGTACAGTGGTGACAGTGAGAGAGAGAGGGGACTGAGAGACATCGGTTTGTGTACAGTGGTGACAGTGAGAGAGAGAGGGGACTGAGAGACATCGGTTTGTGTACAGTGGTGACAGTGAGAGAGAGAGGGGACTGAGAGACATCGGTTTGTGTACAGTGGTGACAGTGAGAGAGAGAGGAGACTGAGAGACATCGGTTTGTGTACAGTGGTGACAGTGAGAGAGAGAGGGGACTGAGAGACATCGGTTTGTGTACAGTGGTGACAGTGAGAGAGAGAGGGGACTGAGAGACATCGGTTTGTGTACAGTGGTGACAGTGAAAGAGAGAGGGGACTGAGAGACATCGGTTTGTGTACAGTGGTGACAGTGAGAGAGAGAGGAGACTGAGAGACATCGGTTTGTGTACAGTGGTGACAGTGAGAGAGAGAGGGGACTGAGAGACATCGGTTTGTGTACAGTGGTGACAGTGAGAGAGAGAGGAGACTGAGAGACATCGGTTTGTGTACAGTGGTGACAGTGAGAGAGAGAGGAGACTGAGAGACATCGGTTTGTGTACAGTGGTGACAGTGAGAGAGAGAGGGGACTGAGAGACATCGGTTTGTGTACAGTGGTGACAGTGAGAGAGAGAGGGGACTGAGAGACATCGGTTTGTGTACAGTGGTGACAGTGAGAGAGAGAGGAGACTGAGAGACATCGGTTTGTGTACAGTGGTGACAGTGAGAGAGAGAGGGGACTGAGAGACATCGGTTTGTGTACAGTGGTGACAGTGAGAGAGAGAGGGGACTGAGAGACATCGGTTTGTGTACAGTGGTGACAGTGAGAGAGAGAGGGGACTGAGAGACATCGGTTTGTGTACAGTGGTGACAGTGAGAGAGAGAGGGGACTGAGAGACATCGGTTTGTGTACAGTGGTGACAGTGAGAGAGAGAGGGGACTGAGAGACATCGGTTTGTGTACAGTGGTGACAGTGAGAGAGAGAGGAGACTGAGAGACATCGGTTTGTGTACAGTGGTGACAGTGAGAGAGAGAGGAGACTGAGAGACATCGGTTTGTGTACAGTGGTGACAGTGAGAGAGAGAGGGGACTGAGAGACATCGGTTTGTGTACAGTGGTGACAGTGAGAGAGAGAGGGGACTGAGAGACATCGGTTTGTGTACAGTGGTGACAGTGAGAGAGAGAGGAGACTGAGAGACATCGGTTTGTGTACAGTGGTGACAGTGAGAGAGAGAGGGGACTGAGAGACATCGGTTTGTGTACAGTGGTGACAGTGAGAGAGAGAGGGGACTGAGAGACATCGGTTTGTGTACAGTGGTGACAGTGAGAGAGAGAGAGGGGACTGAGAGACATCGGTTTGTGTACAGTGGTGACAGTGAGAGAGAGAGGGGACTGAGAGACATCGGTTTGTGTACAGTGGTGACAGTGAGAGAGAGAGGAGACTGAGAGACATCGGTTTGTGTACAGTGGTGACAGTGAGAGAGAGAGGGGACTGAGAGACATCGGTTTGTGTACAGTGGTGACAGTGAGAGAGAGAGGGGACTGAGAGACATCGGTTTGTGTACAGTGGTGACAGTGAGAGAGAGAGGAGACTGAGAGACATCGGTTTGTGTACAGTGGTGACAGTGAGAGAGAGAGGGGACTGAGAGACATCGGTTTGTGTACAGTGGTGACAGTGAGAGAGAGAGGGGACTGAGAGACATCGGTTTGTGTACAGTGGTGACAGTGAGAGAGAGAGGGGACTGAGAGACATCGGTTTGTGTACAGTGGTGACAGTGAGAGAGAGAGGGGACTGAGAGACATCGGTTTGTGTACAGTGGTGACAGTGAGAGAGAGAGGGGACTGAGAGACATCGGTTTGTGTACAGTGGTGACAGTGAGAGAGAGAGGGGACTGAGAGACATCGGTTTGTGTACAGTGGTGACAGTGAGAGAGAGAGGAGCCTGAGAGACATCGGTTTGTGTACAGTGGTGACAGTGAGAGAGAGAGGGGACTGAGAGACATCGGTTTGTGTACAGTGGTGACAGTGAGAGAGAGAGGGGACTGAGAGACATCGGTTTGTGTACAGTGGTGACAGTGAGAGAGAGAGGAGACTGAGAGACATCGGTTTGTGTACAGTGGTGACAGTGAGAGAGAGAGGGGACTGAGAGACATCGGTTTGTGTACAGTGGTGACAGTGAGAGAGAGAGGGGACTGAGAGACATCGGTTTGTGTACAGTGGTGACAGTGAGAGAGAGAGGGGACTGAGAGACATCGGTTTGTGTACAGTGGTGACAGTGAGAGAGAGAGGGGACTGAGAGACATCGGTTTGTGTACAGTGGTGACAGTGAGAGAGAGAGGGGACTGAGAGACATCGGTTTGTGTACAGTGGTGACAGTGAGAGAGAGAGGGGACTGAGAGACATCGGTTTGTGTACAGTGGTGACAGTGAGAGAGAGAGGAGACTGAGAGACATCGGTTTGTGTACAGTGGTGACAGTGAGAGAGAGAGGGGACTGAGAGACATCGGTTTGTGTACAGTGGTGACAGTGAGAGAGGGGGGACTGACAGACATCGGTTTGTGTACAGTGGTGACAGTGAGAGAGAGAGGGGACTGACAGACCTCGGTTTGTGTACAGTGGTGACAGTGAGAGATGGGGAAGGAGTGTTTGATGTGAACGATGAACACGTGTGACTCCCTCCACTGCAGCTGCCTGTAACTGCAGCTCTATGAGCACTTCCTGCCGCCTCCCTCTCTCCCCTGCACGTTCCCCCTCCCCCACCTCACCTTGGCTGATGTCTGGTCCTCACTCAGATACTCCAGGGCGCTCAGCGCACAGTTGGATTGGACGCGGGAGACCCCATGTGTGCTCTGGATCTGGGCCTTCAGAGCCAGGGTGTAGGGTGCCCGTTGTACCCGGGGAAGCTCCTGGGTCACGCTGGCCGCCTGCTCACCTGGGGAGGGGATCACAGTTCGATCACAGGTCACCACCTCAGCGTGCTCGGGCCCGATCCCGGAGCTGCCCTCGATCAAACGACACCGCGGTCATCAAAACTCCACGCCCAGCTCTCAACCCCTCACCTCCTCAACTCAGCGCTGCTGCTGCTGCTGCTGTGTCACTCGCCTCAGGGTGCCAATCCTCCTTGCCCCTTTGGACAAGAGGCCAATGGCCTCTGTCTGAGACTGTCCAACAGGCCACCCCCCCCCGTGCCAAAGGACACACGCCCATTCTGATGGATTGGTCAAAGAATCTCCTGCTGTTCCGGCGCAACTCACTTAAAAAGACCAAATGGTGTCTCCTCTACCCTTTGTAAGAGTATTAAAGGAGGGTTAGATGGGGGGGACAGTGTAGAGGGAGCTTTACTCTGTATCTAACCCCGTGCTGTCCCTGTCCCTGGGATGGGGGGGGACAGTGTAGAGGGAGCTTTACTCTGTATCCAACCCCGTGCTGTCCCTGTCCCTGGGATGGGGGGACAGTGTAGAGGGAGCTTTACTCTGTATCTAACCCCGTGCTGTCCCTGTCCCTGGGATGGGGGGGACAGTGTAGAGGGAGCTTTACTCTGTATCTAACCCCATGCTGTCCCTGTTCCTGGGATGGTGGGGACAGTGTAGAGGGAGCTTTACTCTGTATCTAACCCCGTGCTGTCCCTGTCCCTGGGATGGGGGGACAGTGTAGTGGGAGCTTTACTCTGTATCTAACCCCGTGCTGTCCCTGTCCCTGGGACGGGGGGGGGGGACAGTGTAGAGGGAGCTTTACTCTGTATCTAACCCCGTGCTGTCCCTGTCCCTGGGATGGGGGGGACAGTGTAGAGGGAGCTTTACTCTGTATCTAACCCCGTGTTGTCCCTGTCCCTGGGATGGGGGGGACAGTGTAGAGGGAGCTTTACTCTGTATCTAACCCCGTGCTGTCCCTGTTCCTGGGATGGTTGTGGGGGGGGGGGGGGCAGTGTAGAGGGAGCTTTACCCTGTACCTAACCCCTTCTTTCCTGCGCTGGCAGAGTGTTTCACTGAGCGGCTCTGCCTCACCCAGTGTAGCTCCGGGAGCAGAGCCTCACCTCTCGGTGTGTACCGGGGATTGAGAACGGAGGGCAGGACAAAGCGCACCGCCCCGTCAGCCTCGATCGCCAGCTCCTGGACAAACGAGAGGGAGACACTGGCGCGCTGCCCAGGGGGCAGGTTGCCCACGGCGCAGCTGAAGATGTCGCTGCTGCTGCTGTCCTCCTCCAGTAGGAAGGCCTGGTGCCCAGATGAGATGGCATCATCGTATTCATCCTTGGCCTGTCCACCGTGGGTGGGGGTGGGGGGGGGCAGAAAGGAAACGGGTCAGTTCCACGTCGACGGTGCGTCCACCGTGGCCTGGAAATTGTAAACGGCAGCGTCACTGTCCATGGGGAACACGAAGACTGCCTCCACCGGCTCCTTCTCCTCATTCTCGTATTCCAGGCGCGCAGAAACGTCAGCCACAAAGCCCCTCACCTCGGTCTCCACCGAGATACTCTTCAGCGGGACTGCGACCCCAGAGAGGGGCAGGGGGAGAGAGAGAGAGGCGGGGAGAGAGAGAGAGGCGGGGGAAGAGAGAGAGGCGGGGGAAGAGAGAGAGAGAGAGAGAGGGAGGCGGGGAGAGAGAGAGAGGTGGGGAGAGAGAGAGAGAGGCGGGGAGAGAGAGAGAGGTGGGGAGAGAGAGAGAGAGGCGGGGAGAGAGAGAGAGGCGGGGGAAGAGAGAGAGGCGGGGGAAGAGAGAGAGAGAGAGAGAGGGAGGCGGGGAGAGAGAGAGAGGTGGGGAGAGAGAGAGAGAGGCGGGGAGAGAGAGGGAGGCGGGGAGAGAGAGAGAGAGGCGGGGAGAGAGAGGGAGGCGGGGGAGAGAGAGGGAGGCGGGGAGAGAGAGAGAGGCGGGGAGAGAGAGAGGCGGGAGAGAGAGAGGCGGGGAGAGAGAGAGGCGGAGAGAGAGAGAGAGGCGGAGAGAGAGAGAGAGGCGGAGAGAGAGAGAGAGGCGGGGAGAGAGATAGAGAGGCGGGGAGAGAGAGGGAGGCGGGGAGAGAGAGGGAGGCGGGGAGAGAGAGGAGGCGGGGAGAGAGAGGGAGGCGGGGAGAGAGAGAGAGGCGGGGAGAGAGAGAGGCGGGAGAGAGAGAGAGGCGGGGGAAGAGAGAGAGGCGGGGAAGAGAGAGAGGCGGGGAGAGAGAGGGAGGCGGGGAGAGAGAGAGAGGCGGGGGAAGAGAGAGAGGCGGGGAGAGAGAGGGAGGCGGGGAGAGAGAGGGAGGCGGGGAGAGAGAGAGAGGCGGGGAGAGAGAGAGGCGGGGAGAGAGAGAGGGAGGCGGGGAGAGAGAGAGAGGCGGGAGAGAGAGAGGCGGGGAGAGAGAGAGGCGGGAGAGAGAGAGAGAGGCGGGGAGAGAGAGAGAGGCGGGGAAGAGAGAGAGGCGGGGAGAGAGAGGGAGGCGGGGAGAGAGAGGGAGGCGGGGAGAGAGAGGGAGGCGGGGAGAGAGAGAGAGGCGGGGAGAGAGAGAGAGAGGCGGGGAGAGAGAGAGAGGCGGGGAGAGAGAGAGGCGGGGAGAGAGAGAGGCGGGGAGAGAGAGAGAGAGGCGGGGAGAGAGAGAGAGGCGGGGGAAGAGAGAGAGGCGGGGAGAGAGAGGGAGGCGGGGAGAGAGAGAGAGGGCGGGGAGAGAGAGAGGCGGGGAGAGAGAGAGGCGGGGAGAGAGAGAGAGAGGCGGGGGAGAGAGAGAGGCGGGGGAAGAGAGAGAGGCGGGGAGAGAGAGAGGCGGGAGAGAGAGAGAGGCGGGGGAGAGAGAGAGGCGGGGAGAGAGAGAGAGGCGGGGAGAGAGAGAGAGGCGGGGAGAGAGAGAGAGGCGGGGAGAGAGAGAGGCGGGGAGAGAGAGGCGGGGAGAGAGAGAGAGAGGCGGGGAGAGAGAGAGAGGCGGGGGAAGAGAGAGAGGCGGGGAGAGAGAGAGGCGGGGAGAGAGAGAGAGGCGGGGAGAGAGAGGAGGCGGGGAGAGAGAGGGAGGCGGGAGAGAGAGAGAGGCGGGGAGAGAGAGAGAGAGGCGGGGAGAGAGAGAGGCGGGGAGAGAGAGAGGCGGGGAGAGAGAGAGGCGGGGAGAGAGAGAGAGGCGGGGAGAGAGAGAGAGGCAGGGAGAGAGAGAGAGGCGGGGAAGAGAGAGGAGGCGGGGAGAGAGAGAAGGCGGGGAGAGAAGAGAGAGGCGGGGAGAGAGAGAGAGAAGGGAGAGAGAGAGAGGCGGGGAGAGAGAGAGAGGAGGGGAGAGAGAGAGAGGCGGGGAGAGAGAGAGAGGCGGGAGAGAGAGAGAGAGGGGGGAGAGAGAGAGGCGGGGAGAGAGAGGAGAGGCGGGGGAGAGAGAGAGGCGGGGAGAGGAGGCGGGGAGAGAGAGAGAGCGGGAGAGAGAGAGAGGCGGGGAGAGAGAGAGAGGCGGGAGAGAGAGAGAGGCGGGGAGAGAGAGAAGGCGGGGAGAGAGAGAGAGGCGGGGAGAGAGAGGCGGGAGAGAGAGGCGGGGAGAGAGAGGCGGGGAGAGAGAGGCGGGGAGAGAGAGAGAGGCGGGGAGAGAGAGAGAGGCGGGGAGAGAGAGAGAAGGGGAGAGAGAGAGGCGGGAGAGAGAGAGAGAAGGGGAGAGAGAGAGGCGGGGAGAGAGAAGGAGGGGAGAGAGAGAGGCGGGAGAGAGAGAGAGGAGGGGAGAGAGAGAGAGGCGGGGAGAGAGAGAGAGGCGGGGAGAGAGAGAGGGGGAGAGAGAGGCGGGGAGGAGAGAGAGGCGGGGAGAGAGAGAGAGGCGGGGAGAGAGAGAGAGGCGGGGAGAGAGAGAGGGGGGAGAGAGAGGGGGGAGAGAGGGGGGGAGAGAAGGGGGGAGAGAGAGGGGGGGAGAGAGGGGGGAGAGAGAGGCGGGGAGAGAGAGAGAGAGGTGGGGAGAGAGAGAGAGGCGGGGAGAGAGAGGGAGGCGGGGAGAGAGGGAGGCGGGGAGAGAGGGAGGCGGGGAGAGAGAGAAGCGGGAGAAAGAGAGAGGAGGGGAGAGAGAGAGAGAGGCGGGGAGAGAGAGAGAGAGGGGGAGAGAGAGAGAGAGGCGGGGAGAGAGAGAGGCGGGGAGAGAGAGAGAGGCGGAGAGAGGAGGCGGGGAGAGAGAGAGAGGCGGGAGAGATAGGCGGGGAGAGAGAGAGAGGCGGGGAGAGAGAGAGAGGGGAGAGAGAGAGGCGGGAGAGAGAGAGAGAGGGGAGAGAGAGAGGCGGGAGAGAGAGAGAGAAGGGGAGAGAGAGAGGCGGGAGAGAGAGAGAGAAGGGGAGAGAGAGAGGCGGGGAGAGAGAGAGAGAAGGGGAGAGAGAGAGGCGGGGAGAGAGAGAGAGAGGCGGGAGAGAGAGAGAGAGGCGGGGAGAGAGAGAGGCGGGGAGAGAGAGAGAGGCGGGAGAGAGAGAGGCGGGGAGAGAGAGAGAGAGAGGGGAGAGAGAGAGAGGCGGGGAGAGAGAGAGGCAGGGAGAGAGAGAGGCGGGGAGAGAGAGAGGCGGGAGAGAGAGAGAGGCGGGAGAGAGAGAGAGAGGGGGGGAGAGAGAGAGGGGGGAGAGAGAGGGGGGGAGAGAGAGGGGGGGAGAGAGAGGCGGGAGAGAGAGAGAGAGGCGGGGGAGAGAGAGAGAGAGGTGGGGAGAGAGAGAGGCGGGAAGAGAGAGAGAGGCGGGAAGAGAGAGAGACGGGGGAGAGAGAGAGAGACGGGGAGAGAGAGAGAGAGGCGGGAAGAGAGAGAGAGGCGGGGAGAGAGAGAGAGAGGCGGGGAGAGAGAGAGAGAGGCGGGAGAGAGAGAGACGGGGGAGAGAGAGAGAGAGAGAGACGGGGAGAGAGAGACGGGGAGAGAGAGAGAAGAGAGGGGCGGGGATTGAGAGGAGAGAGAGAGAGGGCGGGGATTGAGAGAGAGAGAGAGAGAGGCAGGGAGAGAGAGAGACGGGGGGGAGAGAGAGACGGGGGGGAGAGAGAGAGAGATGGGGAGAGAGAGAGGCGGGGAGAGAGAGAGAGCGGGGAGAGAGAGAGAGGCGGGGAGAGAGAGAGGCGGGGAGAGAGAGAGGCGGGGAGAGAGAGAGAGAGGCGGGGAGAGAGAGAGAGAGGCGGGGAGAGAGAGAGAGGCGGGGAGAGAGAGAGGCGGGGAGAGAGAGAGAGAGGCGGGGAGAGAGAGAGAGAGGCGGGGAGAGAGAGAGAGGTGGGGAGAGAGAGAGACGGGGGAGAGGAGAGAGAGAGAGGGGCGGGGATTGAGAGAGAGAGAGAGAGGCAGGGAGAGAGAGACGGGGGGAGAGAGAGAGAGAGACGGGGGAGAGAGAGAGAGAGGGGCAGGGAGAGAGAGAGAGGGCGGGGAGAGAGAGAGAGAGGTGGGGAGATGGAGAGAGAGAGAGAGAGAGGCGGGGAGAGAGAGAGGCGGGGAGAGAGAGAGACGGGGAGAGAGAGAGAGACGGGGAGAGAGAGAGAGAGAGGGAGAGAGAGAGGCGGGGAGAGAGAGAGGCGGGGAGAGAGAGAGAGGTGGGGAGATGGGGAGAGAGAGAGAGAGGCGGGAAGAGAGAGAGAGTGAAAGAGAGAGAGACAGAGAGCGAGAGAAAGAAAACAGCAGTGAGGGGAGTCAATAAACCCAGCACATGCTTACTCACATTCCCAATGGACCCCAAACCTCCTTCCCGTTCACTCCCATTGGACGCAATCCCAATGGACCCCAAACCCCCTTCCCATTCACTCCCATTGGACACAATCCCAATGGACCCCAAACCTCCTTCCCGTTCACTCCCATTGGACGCAATCCCAATGGACCCCAAACCCCCTTCCCGTTCACTCCCATTGGACACAATCCCAATTGACCCAAACCCCCTTCCCGTTCACTCCCATTGGACACAATCCCAATGGACCCCCAAACCCCCTTCCCGTTCACTCCCATTGGACACAATCCAATGGACCCCAAACCCCCTTCCAGTTCACTCCCATTGGACACAATCCCAATGGACCCCAAACCCCATTCCCATTCACTCCCATTGGACACAATCCCAATGGACCCCAAACCCCCTTCCCCGTTCACTCCCATTGGACACAATCCCAATGGACCCCAAACCCCCTTCCCGTTCACTTCCCATTGGACACAATCCCAATGGACCCCAAACTCCCTTCCCGTTCACTCCCATTGGACACAATCCCAATGGGACCCAAACCCCATTCCCATTCACACTCCCATTGGACACAATCCCAATGGACCCAAACCCCCTTCCAGTTCACTCCCATTGGACACAATCTCCCAATGACCCCAAACCCCCTTCCCGTTCACTCCCATTGGACACAATCCCAATGGACCCCAAACCCCCTTCCCGTTCACTCCCATTGGACACAATCCCAATGGACCCCAAACCCCCTTCCCGTTCACTCCCATTGGACACAATCCCAATGGACCCCAAACCCCCTTCCCGTTCACTCCCATTGGACACAATCCCAATGGACCCCAAACCCCCTTCCCGTTCACTTCCCATTGGACACAATCCCAATGGACCCCAAACCCCCTTCCCGTTCACTCCCATTGACACAATCCCAATGGACCCCAAACTCCCTTTCCCGTTCACTCCCATTGGACACAATCCCAATGGACCCCAACCCCCTTCCCGTTCACTCCCATTGGACACAATCCCAATGGACCCCAAACCCCCTTCCCGTTCACTCCCATTGGACACAATCCCAATGGACCCCAAAACCCCCTTCCCGTTCACTCCCATTGGACACAATCCCAATGGACCCCAAACCCCCCTTCCCGTTCACATCCCATTGGACACAATCCCAATGGACCCCAAACCCCCTTCCCGTTCACTCCCATTGGACACAATCCCAATGGACCCCAAACCCCCTTCCCGTTCACTCCCATTGGACAAAACCCTAATGGACTCAACCTCCCCCACTTCCTATTCCACTCCCATTAGACACAATGCCAATAGACCCAAATCCCTTTCCAATAACTCCCATTGGACTCCCTCCCCTGTCCATTCATTCCTATTGGACACAACGCCAATGGACCCCAAAGCTTGTCTCCTTAACAGCCAGACTTTGGCGTTCAGTTCCTTTCCTCTGGGCCTCGATGTTTAATTGCGAGGATCCTCGGGAACGTTGGTTCTGTTCGAGCAAACGCTGCGGGTGCATTGCAATACACCTTCCATTTCCTCCTGTGGTAAGCGGTCGGGATTCATGGAATGCCAATGGACAGGGAATCAAGGAATGAAGGTGGCATCATCAAATGGGCAAAGGGGATTAACTCACCTCGAATGAAGTGTTTCGACCTGGTCTGTGTGTGCGTCCTAGAGCAGGGAAGATACTTATGCCGTCGCCTGTGAACCTTTATTAAAAGAACTACGTTTAGGGCGGGGCAGGCATCGTACAACGGGCTTCAGGGAGATGCCCTCCACTCACCTTTCGATGAGACCATGTAACGAAAATTTATCCATCT